>NW_005842136.1:651595-659396 GCF_000455745.1 Alligator sinensis | reverse complement strand
GGCTGTGCAATGACATCAGCCAGTGCCTTCAGTACCCTCGGATGGAGCTCATCCGGGCCTGTCAACTTAAATGCATCCAGTCCTTCCAAGTGACTCTGCACCATCTCAGGGTCAACACTTGGTAGTCTGGCACTCTGCTGTTGCCTCTCTACAATCCCATTGAGAGACTTGTCTTGCCCCTCGTTTAGGAACACTGAGGCAAAAAACTCATTGAGGTGTTCAGCCTTGTCCCCCCTGTCTGTCACCAAGTTACACAGCCCCCAAACCAGCTCTGCAGAAAATAATATAAAATTTAGTTGAACCTGAATATTTTCATATTCCATTTAATTTCCTGTAGCTTGTTCCTGAATGGTCTCTAGTAATTTATTAACAGAAGCTACCATGGCTGGATCTAGGACTCTGTAAAGAAGGTACAAATGGTGTCATGCATCGTCTCATATAACACAACACTTATATCCCCCAGTTAAAAGGAATTGAGATGCTTTCCTAATATGCTAGGGCTAAGGGCTATATTATTCCATTTAAAACTGAAGCAAAAACAAATATAACTTGATTGGAATGTGCTTTAATTTGCTAGGATGTAAAAAAAATACAACAAACAAGGCAAAAATAAAAGATGCTGTTTCATTAGTCCTGCAATCATTAGAATGAAAGGTACACCTCTTTTTCAGATTCACAAAACAAAATCTAGCCTTCTTGAGCATCTTGGCGGTGTATTCAATGCTTCACTTAAAGTTATTTCAACAACTGAGCTACTAATGTTCACCTGAGTTTAGCTAGAGTTAAAAACAGACTCCAACATTGTTAAACAGGAGCTACATTACCAGGAACAAATAACAGACAGAAGAATTCCTGAAGAAAGGCTAGTTTGATTAGTTAAATATCAAGACCATTAACAGGAGAGAGGGTTATTAACACCTGTGGAATGAAGTGTTTAGAAAGAATCAGGTAGATTAAAATGAGCCATGAAGCCAATTGACTCTGTTGCTGCTGCCTAAATAGAAATGCTGTTGCTGCTGTCAGGCAGTTGGTTTTAAACTTTGGGTGGAGCAAGAATCAAAGAAAGGTTCATTGCACCCCCCTGGATCCATCCCTAGAAGCAACTGTATCTTATTAACACAGAACAAAGATATTTTTGGTGGTCACAAGCAACTCTGGATTTCACTGGGTGTAGTAATGTAACTTTAAAAAAATGGCTCAAAAAGACCTTATGAAAATAAATAACAGGCTAATCATCACTTGTATTTTGTTTTTTAACTATGACCTAAGAAAGAAGTGAGAGAGAGTTTGGTCTCTTTGGGGACCTTAAAACCTTCAGGAAATCCTCTTAAACTTGTATTTGTTTACAAAGTTACTTTGTCAAAGGATACTGTAAAATTAGTTTCTAATTAATTAGAACTGAGATTCTTACAACCACACAACCTTTTGACACAAAACAACAAGATGGCTACCCAACCCAAGGCATCCTGATTGTTTATAAAAGAGGCTCCCTTCTCCCTAAACATACGTTCTCCTTCATGGAACGTGAGTTCACGTTTACAGACAGATGTTTCAAATAGAGAAATTCTAGGCAGAATTAATGAATTCCGTTTCCCTTAAGTAAATATGACCATCTGCCAACAATTTATTTTTCTAAAAACTTCCAGTGAAATATTATATACAACTTCAGTGTTACCAGATCTCGCTATTTTATCACGTCTCATGGTATTTGCTGATATGCTAAATATCACTCTTCCCAGAATTACGTGATTATTAGAGAACCTAAGATTTCATTAGAAAGAAAGTTTCCAGTTACTATGTTTGGGAAGGAAAGCTTAAAAACATGGTGCCAATCTTTTTTTTTCTTTTTTTTTTAAGGTCGTATTATTTCTGAAGCTTGCAGTCAGCACTCTACTATTTGTGGCTGTGGAAAGTCCAGAAATGCTGACGGGTTACACGACAAGATCCATACTCTTGATTAACTTGTATAGAAGCAGACTAAGAAACTATAGCTCAATTCTCACATTGATTTTGTCTAGATAAGTAAAATTACTCATTATCTGCAGTATTACCAAATATTTTTATATTTACTATAGGACTATTGTGAAAACTATGATACAAAGTTATTGCTTATCTTAAACCCAGATCCTGCAAATGGCAAATATATTGTAGTCCAAGCTACAGGACCGGGGTCTATAACATTACATAAGGTAACAGGAAAGTTTTAACAGTAGTTATTCACTCACTGAGTCAATCAGTCACACACACACACACACACGCACACACACTTTCCATTAGCCTCCAGCTAGTTGCATAGTTAATACATGAGAAAAATGGTATTGGGTTCAATTCAACTCCATTGTTTATAAATTTCATTTAGCTAAATAAAAGTGGTCAGATGTCTGGCTTAAGTTACTTTCATGCTGTGGCTAGGTGAAATTAAAAAGAGGCTGTAGGGGGAGGAGTATTTAATCTCTCAGCACCTACGAAGAAAAATCCAAATGAAAGAAATGTTCACAATGGTGGCTAGTAACATTAGAAAATGATGAATTTCCTTTCTTTGTGCTAACAACAAATATCTGATGTTAAAGGTACTCTAATTAATTGTGTTCAATTGTAATCAATATTTTTTCCTGGTTGCACTCTATATAGAGCTGGGGAAAATAGTATAAGTGTCCTGTTTTCTTTTTCCAGCTATATCTCCACAGCATTCATTATTTGGCAGTAGTTCAGAGCTAATTTCTGTGTAAATTGACAATACCTGAATTCTACAGCAAAGACTGTCTGTCAGCTAACAGCCATAGCAAACTAAAAAATAAGTCCATAGGTAAGAAAAAAATGCTGAAGAACTACAACTGGAATTGTACAGGTGCAAAGCACTAGACAGGTATTACAAATGGGTTACAAATTCTGGGGTTGATTGTGGTTTTGATCCATAGTTCATGGTAGGATGTGGTGCTGTGGAGGAAAGCTGCCTGGCTCCCTGATGCCAGCTCCCAGTGGCACTGGAGAAGTATATGCAGCAGTAAAACCCACTATATCCTATTGCACTATTTATTTCCCTGCCTCCAGAACCACACCTCCCTGTTTCTAAATCAGCTTTTCTAGCTACTACAGAGGGAGGGAGGTCAAGGCCATGAGCTCATCCCGCCCAACATCCCACTCTCCATATGGAGGTTTCTAAGAATTGCTGCTTTTCTTTTGTTCTTGGTACACCAGGGACTCAATCCAAAGTCTATTTGAAGTAAATGGATAGACATCCAACAGCAGAAAGACCAGGAATGTACCTGACCCCTTGGTTAAAATTAATGCGAAGGATGTTTGTTGTACTCTCACTTCCTTCCTCAACATATCTATAAAGCACAAATCACAACCTAGACCTGTGACCTGTGCACAAATCACAACCTAGACCTGTGTAGTTCCACCTACTACTGAAATACAGCCATTTCAATCCTGGAACACAGTAGACTTTAGACATAATTTAGTAGATATACACCATAGCAAGAAATTCGCCTACAGGTAAGTAGGCCAAATATAAATACCACAGTTGGAATTCTGCAGTATGACCACTCAGACAATTTGGGGAGCTAAGTGGACCATATTCATATGAAGACCCAGGTTTTCACGTCTAATCCCCGATTTCTGTACTTTAGTACAACAGGCATTGAGACAGATTAGCACAAACTCAGTTGTATCAATCATGCCCACACCTACTTCCCAAAAGCTATTTCAGGAAAGAAAAGTTATTGCAGAAGCATAGAAAGCTCCTTCCATGCCATGGGCACATGGTAGGAGGGAACAGGGATATTATACCAACCACTGAAGAGTAAGGGGCAGAGAAAAACAGAGTCTTACCTGCTGTGGTCTGGGCTCTCCATACTCTGGCAATGGCTGTTACTCTTATGACTATTGATGTGGCAGCATGGGCTTGGGCTGCTGTGGCTAGGGGATGGGCTCACCGTATGTCAGCTGCAGGCATCCCCTTGGCACAGGCTCCATTCTGGCACCCTCTCTAAATCAGTGCCTGGGGATAGTGCCCTGCTTACCCACCCCAGAATGCTACTGTGCTTTTGTAGCATAAGAGTCCCTCTTTCCTTCTGACTACAAACATGTACAGACATTCCAAGGACAAACTGAATGTCTGTACATGGCCTATGTTGAGTATCCAGGTACACAGAACTTAAAAAAATGAGAGAGAAAGATTAATTGACCTGAAACTGAAAGCCAACAATAAAAAAAGAAGTATGTATATCATTATGATCTCTGTCACCAACCCAAACTGATGCTAAGCAGGATAGAGAACACCTCAGTTAGGAAGCTAAATCCTTTCCAGTAAACTAAATACACTTGATTCTCAGGACCACTTGCTATGTGTTAATATAAAAACACCATGAGCTGCTTCAGTTCCCTCTGACCTCATACATATTACTGTCTGTGGCTTCAGCCATACAGACACATAATTATACATTCAGTTTATAGATCAATGAACTGAGTATATGAAAGGTTCAAAAACAATGCTCCATTAAGCCATTCTATTCTGTCTCTTGTCCGACAATATTTAATTAATGCAAAATTTTGTAGTGCAATAGAAAATGTTAGAGAAGTTGGACTGCCACCATTTTGTGATCTGACAGCTTTATGTACAGCATGTGTGGGAAGGGGAGATCCACCATCACAGCATATGCTAAAGCAAAAATTATAAGCATATGTTAAGTTGCTAAAATTGGACGTTTACCCAGTCTGCTTAGGAATTTAGCTAAGTATTGCATTTTAGTTATGACAACTATGTGCGCACACAACGGCAAATATCACTGTACTAGCCATGACCTTGCCTGAATTTTTCACAACCCTGTTCCCTTCCCCACCACAGATAACAATGGGACATAGTGGAAACGGTTTCCAGTGGCATACTAATAAAGTTTGGGTGGTTTTTTTAGATAGCTAACTCTCATAGTAAGAAACCAGGCATCCCATAATCCAAGATCATCTTGCAGTCTTCCCATGAACTCAGATTTTGTAATGCGCAGATTTTTTTAAACATCATATGTACATTTAGGCTCTGATCCTACTGGATATTGAGTAGCTTCAGATGCTACTGAGAACTTTAACATTTGCAAAGGTCTCCAAATGTTGCATTACTGATAAAATCTTGAGCAGGAGACAAGAAAATGTGACTTTAAAGAATTTAGCTTTTCACCTTTTTGTGTACTGAGTTGCATACAGACCATTTGAGCTCTGGCAGCTGCAACCTGTAGGAAATATCCCGAATATCCCCTTTTGCAGGTTTTGTAACTGTTATGAGATGCTGCAGGCTGGTTTTTTGTCTGTTTCCTAACAGTGACACATTAATCATGATGATACCATTGGCAACATTTCGAGGCTTGCAGCAATATTGAAAAAGAAAATTAGAAAATGTTTTTTTGTTTAAGGCGATTAACCATCATATTTTTCTTACATATTATGGGTAAGAATCATCTGAAGTTTGGAATAGAAGGTAATAACAACAACCCACCTCTTGTCACTAATCCCAGCTGCCTTTTTAACAAATTTCAGTATTTTGTGTCCTGTTTTAACCCCAACAGTATACTCATGCAGAAAGCCAGTTCACACATCCTAGCATATTTTCTACCCATTCCGACCTACAGCAGCACTGCACTATAGGGCAGTTTCCTAAGGGAGAACAGAATACTATTCTATAAAAGCACAGCTCTATTTAACAGCTAAACCTAAAATTAAATTTAAAATCAAAGTGTTAGTGCAAATGCCATATCATTTCAGACTGGATATTAAAACTAATGACAATTTAAATGTTCTCTTCAAAAATTTATACCGGATTTTACTAGCATCCATCACCTAGAGAAATTCCATCAAAAGCAACTTTTTGCCTTAATTGAATGATAAATTCCTGCAGAGCGGCCTGTGTGCTTATGGAGGCAATAAAGACAACAGTTCCTCAATGACAGGCTGGATATAGGGCTCAGATGGATGGTGCTCAAAAGCCCAAGCAGCCCCTACATGGTAAATTGATGTATGGGAAGAGGAAGAGTGGTTGACCAAGAAAGAACTTCAGGGGCGTCCTAGTGATGCACTTGTCTGAGTGCAACCTACTTATGACTAACTCTTTTGAGTTGTCAGCCATAACTGGGCAGCAGTGAAATGCCAGGATCAGGGAAAGTACAGGAACTGAAACCTACAGCTCACCAGCTACCCACACCATAGGTTATTATACATGTTTCAGGTGAAATAAAAATGCATTTCAATTGTGGTCAAAGGGCCTAAAAGAAGTACAATTTGTGCTGCAGCTCTAGCTGTATTAAGATTATTGTTCAAATACCAAAGTTTTATGGTTCTAAATGAACCCCACAAGATAAATAAAAGTAGGGTTTAGTAACTGCAAAACTTGAGTGCCTGCTTGTACAGTGGGTTTTGATCAGTCTTCCTGTTCAAATCTAATTTGTTGTTCCACTTAGGAGAGGTATATCCGGGCACTTCTGTGCCCTGGGCAGCAGTGGCGCACAGGGCAGCATCCGTGGCTTAGCTACTGGCAGCAACAGCTAGGTCAACAGCACAGTGGCTGCTATTTTTGCACCCCTTGGTCCCCTCTCAACACAGGACTTATTGCCATTTAGAGGGTTTTAAATTTATAACAGAAGAAATGGGGGCACAGCATAAGAGAGCAATTTTCAGCTGGTCTCAGAAGTTAAGCAGCAGATGAATTCAAATTCAAGCTTTACATATTATAGAGCCTAGTTCAATGGAACAAAGTTCACGTTGTGCAAAATTTAAATGTTTAGGGACAGGAGCCAGTATAAAGCTCCCAAAATCTTCTGAGGTGCTACCTTAGGTCATATCTGAGGTAGAAAGAAAGAAGGCAAAAGGAGAGTATTAACATAGATACTAGCTTAAACGTATACTTAAATAAGCTAAATTACTAAGGAAAAAGTCACTCACCTCATGTGCAATTTCCTTTCGCTTACAGATTAATTATTTCTTGAACTTTTTTTTTAAACAAACTAAAGGATTGTTCTTCATTAAAGATAGCTGTATTCCAAGTGTGAAGATTTCAGGGGCACTTAAGAAATGTAAGAGTATAAATCCAGGTAAAAGTTAAGCTAATGCAACTTATCCTCATACAGTGGCATTTCTGAAAGCTTCCCCTCCTAAAAATCATGTTTTCAAATTGCCCAAATGCCAAAGATACCAACTCAAACCTCAAAAATAGTTAAAAGTGTAGTGCATACTTTAATATTTCATCTTCACTATATAGTCATGCTTTCAACAGAGAACATTATTACATATGTCCATGCACTGATCCTACAAATAGGTTTAAAGACATCTCCTGCATCCTGTTTACATCAATATTTCAAGGGATGTAACTAGGGGTGCACTGACAGAGGTTTTGGGGACCGATACCGATAGCTGATTTTTAAGAAGGCATATCAGCTGATACCAATCTGATTTCTGATACAGTTATAGGCACCTGGTAAGTCTGTTGTGGTGAAAGGGGAGGGGGGAGGGAAGAGGTGTGGGAGATCAACACCCCCTGCAGTGAGGGAGGTAGTGGGACTGGGGCTGGGGCAGGTGCTGCCCAGCCAGGGCGTGGAGGATGTGGGATGGAGCCGCAGTTCGTCTGGGAGGTGTGGGAGGCAGGGGCTCCCACTGTTGCTCCTGCTGCTCGTTCGGGAGAGAACAGGGGGTCATGTCCCCATGAATCTGCATGGGGAAGGGCAGAGTGAGCTGCAGCTGCAGGCTGGAGCCAGGGGCTACACTGCGCTCAGGGCAGACCACAGTGGCACTGGGAGTGGGGGTTACGGGGGGGGGG
>NW_005842136.1:615134-651571 GCF_000455745.1 Alligator sinensis | reverse complement strand
GCCTACAGCTGCAGCCTGCCCAGTGCGCCCTGCGCAGACCCGGGCGCACATGCCCCCCCCATGCCCTCCTGTACAAGCTGTGCACAGTGACAGGAGCTGCTTCCCCCCCGCCCCCGCACCCCTGGACGAGCCACAGCTCTGTTCTGTGTCCAACCCGTTCCGGCTGGGCAGAGCCTACCCCAGCCCCACTCCCTCCCTCACTGCGGGGGGCATTGATCTCCCCCCACTCCTATTCCCTCCCCTTCCACCACAACAGACGACTTACCAGCTGCATGCAGCTCTCCATGCTGCTGGGCTGTGCTCCTTGCTGCCTGCATGTTGTGCTGTGGGTGCATACATGCACAGACATTTATCAGACAAATTATTGGCCACTTCAGGCCAATTTCCGATATAGTCAATTTTCTTTATATCAGTGCCAATCTGGTATCAGAGCGATGTAGCAGTGTCCCTCTAGATGTAAAGTGAACAAGACAGCCCTCTATTCCTTCTCTGCTGGGGAAGCATTGTCTTTCTAGTATCTTAAAATTATTCTCTTAATCACAGTTAATCCAATCTACATTTCATTTGCTTTTCATGATGAAATGCACTTCTGATTCTAACAACTACTCGGAAAAAATACAGCTAAAGCAACTAAAAGAACACTTGCAAAATGATTACTATCAGCTCGATTGCCTTTCACAGCATCTGTAATTCAGCTGTGCTATTTTTATGTATTTGTTAAGCACCACTAGTAAGTTTACACCTTAGGGAATTTATATAGGCAAAAACTTAATTTTATTTATTTAGGAATTAGACATTAGCAATCTTAATGTCCAGTGATGTATTTTGTTAGTTTCCACTGGTTAAAGGTATAATTTTTATAGGTATAACAAGCCATAGGTCCATTTAGAAAGCTTAAACAGTACAAAAAAACTGGACTTGTTGGAAACAAGTGCATATGCATTAAAAGTGTAAGGATTAGAAAATGAAGAGTAAATATAAGTGCTCTGATAAAGTCCACAGCGATGGTCTAAATCATAAAAAAAAAATTATGCAAAGGGATGATTGATTAATATGGAGTACAGTATTAGTAGCCTGCCAAATCTTTAGGGTTTCAACATTTCCTTTTACTTTATGTCAAACCACCCTGTATATACATTTATTATTATCTCTATTTCAATCATGCCTTTGGGTCAGTTCTAAGTACCATAGCACATAGTGGTAGATACCATAAAAAGAAAGAAATAACAGAGATGGGTGTACATTTATGCACCCTGTCTGAGAGATTTTACAGTAGAAGGCCTTGGCCTTACAAATGGATCTGTTCATGGAGTTCCATGCTGGTATAGCGGTTTGCTTTCATGGATCAATGGCAGAACTGGGACTCAAGAAGAAAAGCACCAAGAAGAGAAACAGATTCAAACTTCTAAAAAATATTACTACATCTTTTAAATGATAGTGAATGGGGGGAGCATTAACAAATTGGCTGAATTTTAGTTCCCATCTATGTAAATCAGTATTTTTAATTACATGGAAGTCTTCTTCCAACTCATGGGTACATGGACAAGCTGGTTTAAGAGAGCAGAGTCTGCTAAAGCAGGGGTCAGCAGCCTATGACCCACAGTCTGGATCTGGCCTGCCAAGCAACTATATCCAGCCTGTAGCACAGCAGTATAAATAGAGGTGGACAACAGGGGCACCAATCCCCTCAGTTTCCCTCTGTCTGTGTGACCCCCTTTGCCACCTGCAGCAGGAAGCCTGGTGCTCTTGCTGCTTTAAGGGAAGGCAGGCTGCAGGAGAAGCAGGCTGCAGATGAAGCAAAGGGCAATCAAGATAGCCACATAACCCGAACGGAGCTAGGGTTGCAAGATATAAGCCTAGGGCCTGAGCAGGTCAGGCAGTGCTGCCAGGTATACGCTAATTATCATATTTGTACAATAAGTTTTACTTTGTACAATGTACAAGCAATAATAGTAAAAAAGTGTTTTTTACTACCGAAGGCCCACAGGTGCTGGCCCCAGGCTCTAGCTCCCCCTGGGTGCAGATCCAGGAGGAGCCAGGCAGGGTTATTTTACCCCAAGTGGTACAATTTTCTCCTTAACAAAGTGCATGTCTGGGCATATGTGCTGAGGCAAAAAGCCCTGGCTCAAATTTGCACTGCTTGCATTTGAGCTGCTGCAAGCGCACATGCTTGCATGTGTGGACGCGCCCATGGGGTCTTAAATTACTTTTGGGCTTGCTGTCAACACTTTCCTATGACTGCTTGCCTCAAAATAAAGAAATGCTTCAACTTTGATGACCCAGTTCTCACTCACTCACTGAGGACTTACATTAAGCAATATAAACTAAGTAATAAGACAACGTATATGTATTTGCATATTTTTTCAGTGTACAATAGTTCTTCAGCAAATATGATAATTTTGAGCTTCCAATATGATAATTTCATATTTAAGACCTGGCGATGCTGAGGGCAGGCAGTCTGACCTGGAAGCCATGGAAAGAAGAGGTCCTGAGCAGAAGGGCTGCAGCAAAGCTCCTAACACCCAAGCTGGGGTAGATAAAACCAGTAGTTTAGGGATTGAGACTGTAGGAGTGGCCAAGGTCTCAACTGGCCCAGGATCAGGGCCAGGGCCATAGTCAAAGAGTGAGAAGGGCAGGCAGGGCCAAGGACCCATAGCCTGCAAAAGGCAAAAATGAGGGTCAGAGATCCAGAGCCTGCAAAGGGCAAGAACAAGCAGGGCCTGCAGCCCAGGACAGGCAGCATCTGTCAGAGGTAATAAGGCCTGAACCCAGGAGCAGCAGAGAATGAAGGTCTGAGCCCAAGAGGGGTTGAGATTGCTCGAGGTACAGAGGCCCAAGCCAGGATGTTTAAAGGCACTGGGGCCAGAGACTCTAACAGTGGCAGAGACCATTCAAAATTAGAGGTCCACATTGACTGGAGTTTTCAGTGGGGCTGAAGGCCCACCGATGAAAGATTAACTGGATTGGACACTGGGGCTTAACGTCCAATGATTGGTAATATCTGTGAGACTTCAGTGCAGCTAAAAGGGGAGAGATGAGGCGGCCATGTAATTAGCTCTGAGATCTGGCTGGGGGAGCCCTGGGGCAGCCTCCCTTCTCCTAAAAGCTTAATTACAACAAGGCCCAGCAGGTGAGTTGACATGAAGGTGATGAGGGCTGAGAGGGGCTCCAGGAGCATCACAGCCAGTCCTGGGGCAGAACCTGGTTATACCCTTGCTCCAGTTCTTAAGCATCACTGTCTGCTGCCACCCCAGTCCTCCCTGTTGTCATGCGTGAGCTCCCGCACTGAAGCTGCCAATAGGAATCAACAGTGAGGGTGAGAGGGGACACAGGGAGTTCAGACTGTTTGGGAGTTCAGTCATTTACCAACAGCTCTAGCCAATATCCTAAAAGTCACTCCCTTGGCTAATCCATATGCAGGTACTAAAATAATATGTAGAGTTAGAAATGAGGGATGAACCAAAACTGAATGTCCTATAGGATCATCACTGAATTTCCAGACTGATGAGTAGAGTCTGAATTAAGATCCTTGAATCTGAACCAGCCATTCCAGTCATAGCTCCGGTTTTGATTTAAACCAGGAAGGAACCAGTTCCATGTTTCCAATGTGGACACAGCCAAACTTTCATACAAAAAGTCTGTGGCTGAGATTTCAGCACAAGAGGATGGAAACTGTGACATTTCTTATTATTCAAGATGGCAGAATTCTCAGGAGAGGATAGCATAGGATCTTGTGCACCTGCAGCCATCTAAGCCAAAATTTCACTGATGATCCAAATCTAATCCCTCGCCTCATATGCCCTTGATCTCAATCTCCAAAGTCTAACCTACCCTCAGCACTGCCCCTGGGTTCATCTCTTGTGCAGAAATAATGCAAAAATCTACAAATGGACAAAGCACTTACTAGAACTACATGCATTTCAAAAACCAAACCAAAGAAAGAAAAACATGCACATGCATTTTTCTATGTATTTTTCAAAGAGCCTCACAGCTTTGAGTATAGGAGTACAGAAAATGTAAATGTTTGCAGCAGTGATGCTTTTGCTGCAACTGTTGCAGTAAAATCCCTCCTAGCTAGTAAATGGTAAAAATCAAACATGTAAAAAGGGAGTCATCCTTAGTTCGAACTGAACCAGCTCCATTATCTGTCATAGGTTCTGACAAAGCATTTAAAAGAATAGATTATAATGCTCCTGCAAAAGGAAGTGCATTTCCTTGCCTGGGGCACCCAGCTTCTCTGGGTTGGCAGGAGGAGGACTGAAATATTAATGAGTAAGCCATTTGTCAAGAAAAATATGCAAGGAAGCTTGGCAGCTGCACAAAGAGGCAAGCAATAAGATGACAAACCAAGAAACTATGATCTGAAAGCTTAAACAAAAAAAATCACTGACTTTCTAGTTTGTGCTCATACGCTACCACAGAGAATAGCTCAAAAGAAAGTAAATAAATAAATGTGAGAAATGACAAATATGTGCTTACTAAATTTAGCACTAATAATCATACGTACTAGTCACCAAAAAAGACCCCCACAACCCACTAATTCAGAATACAGAAGATAAAAGTTTTCTTGGTTGAATCAAAATATAGAATGACTACTACTGATATTTTTTGCAATAAATGACTATACCAGATTTCTATGAATCTGAGCTGAAAGATGCTGCATCACGTCAAAAGCTGATTAATTATTGAAAACCCACAGAACACATGAAAGAAAATTATCCCATGAGGGACAGAAATACAAATGAAAAGATACGCTTTTTAATGTTTTCTCACAAATCATAACATGCTTTTACTAGGCAATATTAGGTCTGCTAAGGCAAATCAGAAGGTTCAAATCTGTAACTAAATAGATGCGTAGAAGAATAAAACCAGGTTCAGGAGTTTCCAGATAAGTCTATATAAGGACAATGTACAAATGATAAAGCATTTATTTTTTAGAAAACCAGATTTAACACTCCTATAACATAATCATTTTAACGGGAAAAAATATTGCTAGCAAATATTTCTTGATTAATGCCCAAATGTAACCATATTTGAGTATAACAAACTGACACCGTTGTTGAATTCAGTAAAGGTCCAAACACACGTTGATTCTTGGGTTTAAGCTGCCAGCATCAACCATGGAAGATATGGAAAGAGAGAGAGAAAATGCAACCAGTGTTCTACAAGAGCTGTTAGATTATTATTAGCAACAGTACTTTGTACTTATATAGCACCTTTCTTTGTAATGTCTCAATGTGGTTTACAGCCATTCCCTAATTAAACCTTACAAAAGCCCTGCAAGGAAAGTACTGTACGTACACAGATGCTGTATTTCAACATGTTTTTAATTTATTTTTTGTTTTCAAATGACATCAGTTATTATACTTCCATTTTTTTCCATGTTCAGAATGTTTTAAAATATAATTTTATCAGCTGTTAGGGCCCTCATTTAAACAAAAAAGCAGCTTACCATTAACAGAAATTAACAGCTACTTCATTAAATATTTTGTTTTTCTAATGAAAAATCATGTGAAAAATAATCTAAAATTATTTTAAAGTAGAAACAGCTTAACAAGAATAATGGTTCCTGTGAACAAAATTAGAATGCCGTTTAAAGCAGTTTGACAAAGTTGTCTATTAAAAACTATGCAGACAATTAGGAGATACTGTCCTGTTACATATGGGTGAACCAGTCTTTTGTCTGCATGTTCCTGTACCAAGCATAATGTATTTAACCTCAAATAATGTATATTTTAATACCCAATCCTGCACTGCTTGAGCAAGGAATACTGGATCAGACCTCTTGTTGTACAGTCTCAAGCAAATTTCATCCTCAAGTGTTTCACACACTTTAATATGAATCCACATCTGTATCTATTTATCTAGTACCATCATGAAAGAAGAGCTGAAGAAATACATTTGAAAAAGACACTTAAGGGGATAAAATGTATGCTTTAAGATTAGATGTAAAAGAGTAAATTGGCACTGTTGAGAAGGAATGAGATTCCAGTTGACTACCTGTAATACAGCACATCCTCATACAAATGTATTAATTATGCTTCAGATGGATTAGCTCAATTTAGCCACACTGAAGTAAAAACCCAATGGATTTTTTTTACCTAGCCAAGACCCAGCTGAAAAACAACAACATGCTGTGGATCTTAGAGCTCAAGTGAGTTCCCAAGGCAGGCACTGAGCACTTGAGGCCCTGATCCAGCAAAGCTGTTAGTACGTCCTTAAGTGCTTTGCTGGATGGCTACCAGAGGGCAAAAACAAAAGTAACAAAACAGAGAACATGTCTCCTTTGTAAATGATGTATTCACTCTGACCCAACAAATGGCAGCCATTTCCAAAGGCGAGCAGAACACCTTAGAAATGGAAAAATACAGATAATACAGCTATTTGAAATGCATAATAAAAAAAAAAAGGGGGGGGGAGATAAAGGGCAGCAGTAGAGAAAAGTATCATCTGTTAGTGCTAAACACACACCAAATAATAATCTTTATTAAGACCAGGTGGGGATGTATAAGCAAACCTACACAGCAATTTAAACTGCTCCATGACAATTTCAAGCTAAATCCAAAAATGAATAGGGACGGTTACATTAAACTCATGAAGTTCCAGGTACTACTGCCCAGAGCTATTACACTAAGGTGACATATTAGAATTGTTTTACTCACTATACACCTTAATTTGTAAGTTATAACTCCCAAGGCATAGGTTATTATGTTATAGACATATTTAGGTTGATTTCTTTTCAATATATTACTTTTCCATTCTCCTTGAAGCAGCACTTTTTTTTTCCATACAGCCATTTTTCAATACCCTATTGTGTATTTTTAAAATAAGATTTTCATTGCTACTATGCAATTTATATACATTCATTGTGTTTTTCAGTAAATGGAATATTGAGAGTATTAAAGGATATTTTTGTAATTTATACTCTGTTTGTTCTATCAAGTACATAATGTAATGTAGACTACCAGGCTAAGCAGAGATGTTCAAAAAGCCCCTGGCAGAAGCACTCTTACAGCACATTACTTAAAGCATTATAAGTTAGAGACTATAGCCCAACAGACGTTCACTGTTCAGTGGCGGGGGGGCTCGGAGCCTGCCCACAGTAGTCACAGCCAGTAGGTGGGAGGCACTCCTGCATGCCTCCCAGAAGGCTGCCAAACTGGCCCCTCTCCCAGCCCCAGCCCCCAATAGCTGGCAATTGTCAGCAGGCTGCGGGGGGGTAGGGAAGGAGTGGAGGAGGAGTCCCCAAGCTGCGTGGGCTGCCCTCAGATTGCTGGGTCAGGACTTGACAGGAGCCAGGTTGGGTCCCCATGGCAAGGGGGTCTCCCGCCCCCACCCCCACTTTCCAGCATGGTGAGAAACTGTACTGGGCAGTCTCCTGCTGCAGCTGCTGTCTGCAGTTGTCAGGAGGCTCAGGTGGCAGGGTGGGGGCGGGAAGGGGAAGGGAAAGGAAATCCCAAGCCACACAGGCCCCCAAGTTGCTGGGTCATGACTTGTGGGGGAGGGGGCAGGCCAGGCCCTTACAGCAGGGGGTGGACCCCCCTGCCCAAGCCTCCTGACAACTGCACCCAGCTGCTGTAGCAGGAGACTACCCACCTGGCTTTTGACAGTGCCAGGAACCAGGGATGGGAGAAGGAGGTGCCATGCCATATGCCACATACCATAGATTGCTGGGTTGGGACTTGGGGAAGGCCAAGCCAGGTCCGCATGGCAGGGGGGCTCCTCTCCCCCACCTCTAGTTGCTGTCACAGTCAAAAGTCAGTCTCCTGCTGCAGCTACTGGGTGCAGTTTTCAGGAGGCTTGGGGGGGGCAGCCCCCTCCCCACCACCCAGACCCAGCTGGCCCCTCCAAAGTCCTGACCCAGCAACCTGGGGGAGCCACATGGCCTGGGGGCTCTCCCCCAGCCTCTTGACAACTGCAGCAGGAAACTGCCTGGTCCAGCTTTTGGCCACACTTGAAAATGGGAGTGTGGGAAAGGAGTCCCCCCAGCCAGGTTGTGGTGAGTCCCAGGACTGGGGTGGCCGTGAGGAAAGAGCCTGGACATCTTCTACTGCAGTTCCCCTGGTGAGGCAGCAGCGCACCGTGGGGCTGGGGCTGATGTGGGGACAGAGCTCAGATCCCTTACCCCCACAGCCCCCCAAGCAAGGCAGCAGGGCACTGTAGGGCTGGGGTGGCTGCAGAGAGAGAGAGATCCCTCCTCCCATTGCTCCACCAGCTGGGCTGTAGCATGCTGCAGGGCTGGGATCAGTGGTTGTCACTGAATCCAGTCAGTGACAGCTGAGGGAGCAGGGCCAGCCTGGCACTCAGGCAGAGCACAGGAGCTCTGCCCAAAACTAGCTAGCCACCCAGCAAGGGGCTCCTGGGATACAGACAAATTGCAATCAAGCTTAATATGCAATGGATGTGGTATAGACAATCAAGAAAAGCGCTAACCTAAAGCACTTTAGTCTGCTACCACATTCATCGAAGGTTAACTTGGAACACAATCCATCCTTTTTAGAGAGCTTAAAGTACCATAAAAATCTTATAATGCTTATTGCATGCTTAACACGTATTAACTGCAATGAATGTATGGATGAAAATATTAGATGTCCATATGCAACTACAATTTATGCAAGACAAGTTTTTCAAAGGTAAATAAGAAAGTTTTCAAATGTCTAATTTATAGATGTACTTATCAGTTTAGTATTTGAGGCTATGCATAATCTGTCCCATTATTTAAAAAAAAACTATTTCCTTATTTTTACTACTTTAGAACATTAGATTATTAAAAAATGAAAAAAGAAAAAAGAAAACCCTGAAGCTAACACCCTGGAAAGGAGGAACCAGATCCAGGCTGACCTTGACAGGTTGGGGAAGTGAATAGAGAACAACAGGATGCAATTCAATAAGGACAAGTGCAAGGTGCTGCACCTAGGGAGAAAAAACTACCATCATACCTATAGGCTGAGGGGTGACCTTCTCAGCACCACTGAGGCAGAAAGAGCTGTTGACTCCAGGATGAACATGAGTCGTCAATGTGATGAAGTAGTCGGCAGAGCCAATCGCACCTTGTTGTGCATCCATAGGTGCTTCACAAACAGGTCCAGGGAGGTGATTCTCCCTCTGTACGCTGCACTGGTCAGGCTGCAGCTGGAGTACTGTGTCCAATTCTGGACACCGCAGTTCAAGTGGGATGCGGACAACCTGGAGAGGGTCCAAAGAAGAGCCACTCATCCGACTGGAGGCCTGCAGGGAAGGCCCTATGAGGAAAGGCTAAGGGACCTTAACCTTTTCAGCCTCTCCAAAGAAGGTTGAGAGGGGACCTTGTGGTGGCATACAAATTTATAAGGGGGGAGCAACATGAAGTAGACGGTGATCTTTTTACCAGGGCACCCCCTAAAATAACAAGGAACAATGGCCATAAGCTATTGGAGAGTAGGTTTAGACTGGACATTAGAAAAAAGTTCTTCATGGTCAGGGTTGCCAGGATCTGGAATAGGCTTCCAAGGGAGGTGGTGCTCACCCCATCCTTGGGGGTCTTCAAGAGGGGACTGGACAGGCACCTGGATGGGATCACATGGTCCCAGGTTTGGTGACCCTTTTCTTGCCTGCTAGGGGCAGGGGGTCGGACTAGATGGCCCACTAAGGTCCCTTCCGACCCTGGAATCTATGATTCTATGAAAACCCTCTTAATCTAATTTACTTCTTTTACCATGTACTTTGTGCTGTTTAATTTTTACATTTCAATCAGCTTGACCTGTGAAAGTAGATGTCAGTAATTTATTTTCAAGAGTTCACCTTTATTTTTAGAAAGCTTTAGCAAATGTTCTTCTTTGCAAGCACAATGCTAATCATTTCAGTTTTCTAACACTCCAGAACTATGAACCAAAAAAAATCCCACCATTTTCATTTAAAATAAAAAAAGACGTTTTGATTAATTTAGTTCATTGTTTCAATACAGATATGAGCTTGTTACCAAAGTCACTAAGCAAATATACTCTTGATCAGACTTTGACACCTCTATTACTATGGAGTAGTACATTATGCTGTAAATAATCCCACTGAAACTAGTGGATTTCACTGTGAAGTAACACACTTATCCACAGGGATTGGGGTTTTCTCTTTCCCAAGGAAAAATGGGAGGAAAGTGGATTTTCCCTTTTACCAGAGAAAAACAGATTTTTCATTTTCACAGAGAAACAGAGAGCTTTCTCCAGGCTGGCAGGAGTTACAGCCTGCAAGGGGATGGGGAGAGCAGGAAGAAGGGGTTAGGCAGAGGGCACTGTGTGTGCATGTGTGTGCCCATGACCGCTGGGCAGCCTGGAGAGCAGCTCCCGCAGGTAAGTCTGGCACAGGGGAGAGGGGACTGAAGCCCCCATAGGGATAGATGAAGGGGATAGAGAGAGTCGGGCAGGGCTGGAGCTGCTGCCCAGGAAGTGAGTGGGGCTTGGGGCCAGAATGAGTGGCTGCAGGGGTCCAGGAGGGAGTGGGATGAAGCTGCAGGCAGCTCATCCATGGAGTAGGGGGGGTAGGGCTGGTTCCCTGCCACTGCACTCCCAGGGAGCGTGCGGGGGGGCACATGCCCCCCAGATGTGTGCACGGGGGCAGGCTGCCTGCTGTGGGCTCAGGCTCCCCGCCCTGTGCCCTCCCCCAAGGGACTCTGTGGCCTGGTGGGTGGGACCCAGCATGGCAGGGCAGGGCAGAGCTGGGCTGGGCAAGGAAGCTCCTTGTTGATGCAAGTCCCGCACTGCCCTGGCAAGGTGCCCCCTGCCTGCCCGGGGGCAGCAGTGTGGAGTTGTGCCCCTCACAGCTATGTCGCCATGGCAGCACAGGGCTTGCAGCAGCAAGAAGCTTCCCCGCCTGGCCCTGCTCTGTCCAGCTGTGCTGGGCCCTGCCCAGTGGCCTGCAGGGGCCCCAGAGGGAGAGCAACAAGGGGGAGCCCCAAGCCCACAGCAGGCAGCCTGCACCCACCCCATGCACAGAGCCAGCCCCCCCTGCCCTAGCCAGCAGCACGAAGCCTGCAACTGCCCCCCACCACAGCCTCCACTCTAGCCATGCTGCCTGTGGGGGAGGGGGAGCTGGGCTCCACACACCTCTCTGCCACAGCAGCAGCTACCTCCTGACAGTAGCCAGGGTTTGGGCACTGCTGCGGGCAGCAGGAGGCTGCAGACCCCAGTCCCCGGCCCCTTAGTTCTGGCAGCTAGTGTTCAATTGATACCTATATATATATATATACACACACACACACACACACACACACACACACACACACACACACAAAATGGTGTTTTATTTTAATTGCGGATTTGGGGGGTTTTGTCAGAGAAAAATCAGAATTCCTGTTGATTAATTTGAAACATCAAAATCCCGCCTCAAATTACTTCAACATAAGACACAATCCTGAAAACATTACACAGCATAGTGCTATTGATATTAGCAGACTAATCAAAAGTTCGAAAGTACAGGTTTCCCTCGCCAGTCACTGGGGTTAGGCTCCTGAAAGTTCCCATGGTTGGCAGAACCGTGGTTGGCAAGACAAAAGGCTTATGGGAAAAAATGGCAGGTGTCAGGCTGATGCATGGCCACAGAAAATCGTGGTTACGCAAAACTGTATACCGTGGTAGCCAAAATGGTATATAGAATATTTAGTGTGGATACTCAAAACTGTGGTTGGCAAAACTGTGGTTGGCAAGGGAAACCTGTGATTAAATCAATGCTTACTAGCAGAATATGTGTTTATAAGATTCTGTTCCATTCTGTCCTATCATATTCATATTCTTATACTCCAATTTTTCATCATAAACAGATGGGAAATGAGGTTCTAAGGTTTCAAAAGTTATTTTGGGGATGCATCCCAGAAGCCATATTGTGAACCCCTTATTCATAGTGGTAAGGAGTTGTCCATGTGGGACTACTTATGTGTGTACTGCTCACAAGGGTAAGTAAGGGATTGAACTATCCAGATCTAGATTACTAAATCCTTAATTTTGGGACCTAAATTACTTGACACTGGGTGCATCTACATGTGCAATTAATGCAATGTGATAAACTCAAGAGTTTATCAGGTTTGTGCTGGTGTCAATTGCTCCCAGGCACAGCATCTGCATGTGCACCTGGGAAAGCAGCAGTCTAGGCCAGGGCGGAGCAGCCCCGAGCTGGCAGCAGGCTTGTGGGGTCAGCTCTGGGCTGCAGGTGGCAGCATCAGGGCTGGCAGGGGCATGAGAATGCCAAAATGTGGAGCTGTGCTTTATGTGTACTTTAGCACCCTCATGCCCTACCCTGTCCCTACCACTGGCTACACATGCATTTCGGCGGAGTAAGCAACTGCACCATAAGATAGTACTGTCCTCAACAGTACTATATTAAGGCAGAGTTATAATTAATTTACTGCGGTCTAATACCAGCGCACATGCAGACAGTGACACTTTACTGAAAAGCTAATTAGTCAACTCTGTAGTAAAGCACATGTGTAGATGCACCTACTGTTCTTTTAAGAAACGTGCTATTTTCCTATAATCACCCATAAAAAGACTAGTTGCTGTCTTTGACCTTTCTTTGGACACTATAAAGGAATTTAATTCTGTTAGGAAATAATACCATAAAATCTGTAAGGTAATTACAGCAAGTACGAATGTGCCAAGATGAAATGGCTCGAATTCTTAAAGTTCAAGGCACTTTCCTGAATCTTTATGGCATTTAATTTTCTGCCAGTCTAATACCCACATACAAAATGGCATCTGAACTGAAAACTTGCTTTCTTCTATTTTTTTTTCTGTGCTCTGCTGGAGGCAGAATAGAGTAATTAGACTGACTCAA
Organism: Alligator sinensis; assembly: GCF_000455745.1. Lineage (NCBI taxonomy): Eukaryota > Metazoa > Chordata > Crocodylia > Alligatoridae > Alligator > Alligator sinensis. The sequence continues at coordinate 638,773 of NW_005842136.1, read as the reverse complement.
GCAGCCTCTGATTGTTTTCAGTATGTAGCTCACTCCTTGACCTCACAGAGGGAAGTCTTGCTAAATAAAGATCAATAGTCTGCATAAGACCATCCAGATTTGCTTCTACAAAGCTGAAGAGCAACATAGGAAAATCAACATCTTCTTTAAAGGTAAGTTATTGGAATAAAATATTTAGTTAGTCTATGACACAGTACATTTAGAAGAGATAAATGAAGACTAAAATTTGACCATAGTGAAAACCATTTTTCCATTCAGTGTTGATTTACTTTGCACCCAATTATTAAGTACTCAACAAAAATGTACAAAACAAGGCATGAAGGGGGTATGTTATCATTTTATTATCAGTCAGAATTGAATTGGATTTACAAGGAGGATTTGAATCAAACAAAAATCACAACACAAAATCCACCATTACAATTAGCACCTTTGCTCACAGACACTGAAGAAGGATCAAATACCAGGGACAACTGAAGAACTCCCATTCTCTGTGTTGATGTGACTTATTGAGGGTAAAATTCTAAAGCAAGGAGGTCCAACTCATTTAGCCTTGTGGCCTGGGTCCAGACTACCAGGCTTCTCACAGGCCAGATGACAAGTTAGCAGATGGTGATAAAGTAACAGTGTGTCAGCATCAGGTTGCCACCACCATTCTCCTCCCACCTTTTTACCTGCTGCTAATTTGAGTCACCAACAGAGACTAAAGACCTCAAATTTCATGGCAGGGAAGAAAGTTGTGGGTGGAATGGGCAAGCAATGATGGTGTTAACCCCTTGGTTCCAGGGTCATACCAACAAGCCCTGCAGGCCACAGGTTAACCACTTGAAGGCCAGCAGTTGGGTACCCCTGTTCTATAGAAATGGCTGAGTGGAGTGCTTGTCCTAACGTCAGTCATGCCATAGGAGTTATGCACTTTCATTTTTCTATGGCGTTATATTCATTTAAAAGGGAAACAGAGTAATTTAGACAGCCAGTAAAAAATTACTAGTGCAGAAAAAGGAGAATTGGCACTAAAAAAAATTAAAATCAGCTTACTCTCCAAGCAGATAAAATTAGTCCACTCAAAACAACAAAAAAGCGCTTTATCATTAAATATTGTAATATCTTCAAATGATTTCTTTATTCTCTCATTTATTTGGGTGCTTTCTATTGGAACAAATTCAGAGGTAAAACACAGAGAAATGAATTGGTCTTACACAGCCTGTTCTTCTTGCCACTCCTGTGCAAACTTTGCACTAAATTGAGCATTTACACAGTGGAGGGAGAGTAAAACATGAGTCCCTTAATATCAGACTAAGTTCAAAATGCAAATACAAATCATTTCTTGAAAATACATAATAACTTCCATATAATCTTCTTTGCAAAATTATCATCCAAACAGTATCATATATTTGTCTCTGAATTAATTAACATGCCTTGCATATTCAAGTCAAGTCCCACTATAGGTTCAATGCAGCCTGTACAGGAAACAACATTAACCTCTACAATCTCTTTAATTGTTGCTAGTGTATTATCAGCACTTCAGTAGTCACATCAGTGTAGTTACCAGAAGACAAGGGTACAGATTAACTTTGAGTAACACTTATTCCATTTCCATTGGGAAATAATGTATTATTGGCAGAATACTGAGGACATAAGAAGTATCACAGAGCTCATCATATTATCACAGAGGTGTCGTTGCATTGTAAATTCCCCTCTGTTCACATCATGGACTAGATACAAAATACTTTCTTTTGCAGATGTGAAGAGTACATATACTTATTTTAACACATTCATGTAATTATAAAAAAGATAGAGATCTAGCCCCAATTTCATGTAAACAGCCCTAATCCTTAGAAATTAAGAGCTTGATCTGAGCTCTTCCCTAGCTAGAATGAATTTTCAAAAGGCTCCATTAATTCCAAGCATCCATCTTGAGACAGCTAGGACCTGACTAACGGAGATAGAGAGTCCACCAGGAGTCCACCAAAAGAGATACAACTATGATTAAACATGGAAATTGTTGTATTTTAACAACTCCATCTCATTCTTGTGCATATTGAGATAATTTCTCAATATCAAAATTCTGCCAGGCATATAACAGTAGCCTGTAGTATTGTCCTTACATTCTTCATATATGCTGTTAGTTCTTATGGAACATTCTTTTTCTCCCACAAATGTTATGATTCCCTGCCGAGAATAACATGGGACAATTAGGTATTTCCATGACTTCAAGATTTGTCACTGATTCTTTCCTCCCCCATTTCTTGGGAAGATACAAAAATAATTTTGATACATCATATAACCCAGTTGTTCTCAACCTTTTCAGAACCAAGGCACCTCTCATTAGACAGAAGACACTCCTCAGAAAATGCCAACTCTTTGTTTCCACTCATTTCTTGACCACAGTAAAATAGTAGAGCAATTCTTCTCTTGCAAAGAAATCAGAAAGCCCACAACAGGTAAAAAAAAGTTTTTGATGCTATGGATTCCTATTTGAAACCTCTGGGTCTATTTTGCATAGATCTTTGTACACTTAATATTGCACGGCAACCTGTAGTAGCCTTAAAAGGATCTCGCTACAACCCAGGGTGTCAAAACGCCCTGGTTGAGAATCACCAATATAATCATTGCCTACCCATGGCTACCAAAATTAAAAAACTAGAACAGCATGCTTACTAGATAACATTCTCTTACTGTCATAGCCAGCAGTCCCTTTCTCTATAGAAATCGCAATGATCCCCATGGCTGCATGTCAGTTATACTGCTGAGAGTGCAGAGGGTGATACATTTGCTTACAGTCCTTGCCATACCAGTACTTTATCTATCTCAGCATTTATCCAGTAAAGTGCTTAAACGTGGCAGAGTATGGCAGGTGCTATATAAAACACTGCATTATTTTCTATATTTTATTCCACTAGCTGGCATTCTTTCTCTAAGATTAACTGGCAAGAGAACAAATATTCACAGCTATCTAAAAAACGGTTGCTGAGTGTTCAGGGTGTCACAGTTGGCTGCATACTATCAGTACATCACCAAACACAATACAATAATGTTACCTACCAAATACAACACAATTCCTCAGCCACTGTTGGTGAAAAAATATATAGCTGCAGAGAGACCACAGTGATCGTTCAGATAAGCAACTGTCACTAGCTAATTATAGACCTCATAAAAATATTTCCTTTTGTTTAAATTATTTCAAACACTTTCTTGGTCTTGAGCTGTAGGCAGAAAAGCCCAACTGGATTATGCAACACTGTTCATAGTTTCATCTAACTTGTATTTAATTCTTTTATATAGGGCAGATTAAACTCCCACTGAAACTAATGGAAAGACCTCATTGACTTAACTGGGAGTTGGATCAGGACTAAAACAAGGTAAGCACTATTTTATTCCTCTTCAGAATGTTCATATTGCTTTAAAGTACCTTTGTACATGGATGTCATCATCCCCTTCGCATACTGTTTTAAATAATTTCTGTTGTCATTCTACACAGCATTTTTAAGAATCCTGTTTTAAAATAGTCAAAACTGAACACAAGATCCAAGATGTATTATTGGTGTATAATAGAATTGTTTTTATTCTGTATCTTACATAAAAGATCTTAATATATTCCTACAACCCCCATCTCTCCAACCACACACCTAATTAATTAATTTGTTTATTTAAATATCACACTGCCTGGCTTCAATCATGATACAATGGGACTACTCATGTTTCAAGTTTAGCACCTGCTTAAACCCTTTTGCTGGATGGGACAACAGTACTCACCATCAAGCCCCATATTAAATAGTACTGTGTCAGGAATATTAGGAATTCAGTCCCACATACAAGCATATACAACAGCGGTTAGCAACCCTTTCCTGCTTTGGGTGGAATGACTCCGTTCAGATCTGAGGTCAGTTGGCTAGCACCAGGACCTGGCTGTCTCTAATCCTTCTACCTGCCACCCGGCTACAGCATGGTGAGAGAAGAGTTTTCCCTTCACCAACGCCCCTGGTGACAACTGCAACACAACCTGGGCAGAGCCGCTCCTTTGCCGAAGTCCCAGGTGCCCAGCTACAGTATGGTGCAAGCAGAGCTCACTGCCATCAATGCCAGCAAAGCCACTGTTCTGTGGCAGGGATAAAAATATAAGTAGTACCAAAGTGGGTCAGACCAATGGTCTATCTAGCTCAGGGTCCAGTCTCTGCCAGTGGCAAGAGTGGATGCTTTAGAGGGAGAACACATTAACAAGGTATATTTAGAGTGATCCATCTCTACCATACCAACCCTGGCATTCACTAGGATCAAAGGATCCAAAGACTGTGTGGAGTGGATCCAGCCATATGGGCCATAGGTTACTGACCCCCCATTTATAATTTTGTTTCTTTCTCAACAAATCAAATGCACAAACTTAAGTTTTATAGGCATAACACCCAAAAAGATGTTTCAGATAAAAGTGCAGGGGGCTCGCACAGACTTTTGTTGCATTGTAGTCATATCAGGTTTTAATCTCTTGCTCACTATAATTGAACCTGAATGGTACTGGGTAGTGGAAAAGTTATTTCCGACTTACACAACATTTTATTCCAGTGGTGCAGAAATATCACTTAGCTATTATCAGCATAATTATGGTTCAGTAGTAAAAGGAGGAAATCCTGAGAAATAAACTTAGCTGTTCTGATATTGCTAAACAGGACAAGCAGATACTTTGTTCTCCCTACACATAGTATATTTTAGAAATATATTTTTCTATTTTTACTTTACTAATATCATACATAAATACTTTACTGTAACAAGAGACACATTACATACTTTGCTTTCAATTTCAAGAAAAAAATAAATAAATGTGAGATAAAATATCCAAGCCATAAAATGTCCCTAGGAAATCATAAAGAAGAAATTTCTATAAAGGCAGAACTTAGCTACAATAGTATGTTAAAAAACCTAAGATGACTAAAATTTTTGGTTTTCATAATTTTACAAAATGTGTTATGCTCAATGAAGAAAGCATTTTTGGAGTTTCTGATCACAAAATCAATTGCTTAAAAATATACATTTTGTATTACTAGTGAATTATCTCCTAGCAATCGTGGCGACTCATCAAAAAAAGTTTTAGAGGAAAAACTTCACAGTTCCTTGAGGTAACTTCTCTTTTCAAATAGATATATATTGTTCCAAAAATGGGTGAATAAAACACTTTCTTGGTCGGGACAGAAGGATCCTATTCTTAAGGGATACATGGGTGAGTCTAGTACAGTTGACAACAGAGAATTATTTAGGTTTTCATTCTTTGGGAATTTAAAAAATATGAATTTATTTAAAAACAAACAGATCTACCTCTTTCAGAAAACACCTTTAATCACAGTTAAAGGTGGTGTAGCAAGTACACCCCTTTAATCACAGTTGACTTTTGAAAGAACTTTACCAAATAGTGTTGCAAAAGTCTGAGCGTTTTTGAAAAACAGCAGAAACAACTGGTTGTGGATGAAGCAAATTCAAAGAGCAAACGGGGTTCAAAAGGATGAAGAAACTGGAGATAAACATTTTAAATAAATGGCATAGCCAATAACCTCCATGATAATATTGAATTAAACCATTTCAGTTAGAAATAAGACATGCTCAACACTTTATACAATTTTCCTTCACAGCTTTCTAAAAAGATTTCTCCCTCATGACTTGGCACCTCCCCAAAGAAGACTGCATCAAGCATATAAAAGACAGAAGGTATGCTAAGCTGATAAAAGACATCACCAGCTAAAACAGAACCTTTCTCTGCACTAATTCCCTGAAGTAAGAAACCACCTTTCAAAAGTTGCACAGGCAGATGACACGTAAGTAATTACTTGACAAGCAGACAGCTCCCTGTCTGCTTGGGCTTTATTCTTATTTCCTCCAATTAATTTTCTTACACAGGTGCTAGCACCTCCATCTTCATCATGCAAGCTCAAGACTTAATTGGGTAATACTTTTTTTTTAAGTTACTAAACTCAGTTACATCAGAGTGAATCTACTGATGTCAGAGTACATTGATACAAATGAACACATATTTTGAGTAGTCTCAAATAAAAACTGATGATTTGGTCTGTATTGCCCGATGAGTCTTCACTCAGGAGACTAAAACTAAAGGTTGCTTTTTCTTGTTTCCAGATCCTGCTTTTCTGAGGACCAATTCCAACACATTGGAAACAGGGTGTAATTTGACCCCATGAGGAGAATGAGCTTGAGTGTCCAAAACAGGGGTCAGGGGTGTTTCCAAAAAGAAAAAATGGATGAAGATTTCACGTTCAGAACAAAAGTTTGCATTGTGTCCCAGCCATGGCCACAAGTATAGTGGGAGATATTCTGATCTTCACAGAGTATTTAGTCAGCACAAGGCAATGCCAGCAGCCAGCGGCAACGTGTAGGGGGTGCACATGCACCCCCAGAGAGCGCCGGTGCACTCCCTGTCAGGCCGGTCTCCCTGTTTAGCCAGCGGGCAGGCAGGAGCACTAGTGCCCACCCTGCGAGCACCGGCCGGGGAGTGGGGCCACCAGCAAAAGCGGCTACACCGCTTCCAGAAGTGTCTGTGGGGCTTCCAGAAGCAATGCGGCCACTTTTTGGTGAGTGAGATCAGACGCAGGGGAGGGGACACCCTCCCTCCCCCCGGTCAGTGGGATCAGCTGCTGGGCACTGATGACTGTTGGGGGGGGCACGTGCCCCCCCCGACTCAAGACACCAGTCACCCATGCCGCCAGCTTTGCCCATTTTCAAGGGGCCTAGGCCAAGCTGTAGAAATGTTGCTAAACAGAAAGCCTCAAAGCCTGTTTGAGAGTGACTAGCATGAATCTTTGCAGATGTGACAATGGGTTGGTCAGCAAAGGAAAGCAAGTCATCCACATGTTTAACTAAAGCAATAATAAGATACAATTAAATCACAAGGCCTAAAATGAGACATTATAATGGAAAGACCATATATTTAATAATCCAAATACACTACATCATAGCTTTATCTTAAAATATTAATAGTAGTGATTGATATAGCTAAATGTATTAGATGTTATTTTGCTATAACAGATATATTTTTTGTATGCTTAAACAATTTGTAACAACAAAACAGCCTTGTCAGAAAAGACCGTAGACTAAGGTAAAGAAGAAACAGGCTAGTGTTGAACAGCATTCCACAATGGGGAAGGAAAGGAAATAAGAAACCCTTCTTTTTATGTTCCCAACTAGCTGACACCTTCCAAGTTAACCATATCTCTTGTGCAGTCCAGTTCCAAAAGTTTCACTGAAACAAAAAAATTAAATAAAACTAATGAGATAACATTTATTAGAATATTAGAACCAGCTGTCTATAAATATTGACTTTTTTCTTACCCATTAACAATAGTTATATAGCTTGTTGTACCAATAAAGATCATGGAACTGAACTGAAAAACTCATTCAATAAATCCTGCCTACTTTAAATTTGAGAGGTTTGGGGCTTAAGAAGATGCAAAAAGAATTTACAAGGCTCTCAATATTGGATACAATCCCCTTTTCAACCAACTATATTGGTCTGAGTCACAGTTGTAATTTTTCCACTGCAGAGGGCAAAAGAGGGGGAAGGACCAGTCAAAACTAAGTGCGAGTATATTTTGAGAGACAGGATACATATCTAATGTAAAACCAAAACAGGTTCTGTTTGTCCATTTGTTTCCACATGCCCTGCAAAGCTTCAACAATAAACATCTGAAAAATCTTATCTTTTATTTTTTTTAGAATTCTAAGCCCCACAGAGCATGTGAACTAAATTTGTATGTTAAAAGGCAATCAACCAAGCCATAATTCAAAACTCATTTAAATTTCATGAGATAAAGGCCATCCCCTCACAGACTGAAAAAAAATTAATTGTATCACATAAATGCCACAATCACACAGAGTTTGTAGCTTTAATCTCTTTTTTATAACAGGAACTTTCCTGCTCCAGAACTATCCTAGAGTTGCGATAGGGAAGAGGGTAGACAATATTCAACTCTACACCAGTAGCAAGTTTAAAGTCTGATATCTCATGAGCCTACAAAAATGGGATCATTTTAATGACAGAAAGGCAGATGCTTAGCTTGTGCTCATATACAGAACAGACACTTTTACCAGGCCCCTGCAAAGTTCTACAACATTAGGCCTTAAAAATCATTGTTTAGATAATGAAATTTCAGGTAATTTTTAGAGGTTTCTGTGTGTTATAATTCCTTCCTTTCTGAGATATACCTGCTTGTACTCTGGGTAACTATGGGAGTCTGGTTTTTATAAGTGGAAGGAAATGAAAAATAGCACCAATAAAATTTTTTAAAGCTCTCTAAACTATCCCTAAAATACTTTTTTCAGCAACATGTATTTGGTATACAGAATACACGATGATGGGGATATGGTATAAAAGTTTTACTGTTATGAGTTGGGGATGACCAGCTATTACTCATGAGCTATGAAAACTGTTGTTTATGCAGACTACCCCAGCAAGTGAAAGTAAAACTTTTATACTTCACCATATATGCCACTCCTACTCTGTTGTCTTAAAAATCTAGATCTCTTTTCCCCATCTATACACAATCAAAACCTAAAAAGTAGCCCAGGACTGTCCAAGTTCTGGGCAGCTGGGGGCTACACATGACATAAGCCATATACCCAGGGGCTCCTCCCCATCTTGCAGGCTCCCCAGCACTCTCCTCTTTCCCCCTCCCTTCCCCACTTCATGCACAGCAAATGCAGCTCCCATCCTCTCCCAACCACATTCACCTTGTCAGCAACTCGACTCAGCACACGTAGGCCAGCTCCCCCCTGCTGCACATGCAGAACCTGCATCCCCCAGCCACACACATTATCTGCACTACCCACTGCATGCACAGCTCAAGCACTCCAGCCGCCTCCCAACTGCTAGGGCAGGAGCAACTTGGGGCAGGATGGCAACCAGGTGGGAGCCCATGCCCTGCATGCTAACCACACAGACTGCCAGCTGGACAGCCCTGAAGTAGAAAAATGTTTTCATCCCAGCTGAATTGTAATACTGGACAACAAGATCTGTGTGCATTTCTGAGACTCTGGTTCAGAGGGATTCACACAGGGCCTCAGGTACCTTTTATTTCTCTGGGAGTTTCTTTTGAAACAAACCGCAACTGCCTTATGTCAACCTGAAACTATCTAGTTATGTTTTTAGACGGACAATAAGCATATGTTTATAAAGGTGATAGACCTAACTTTGGTGAAAAAACTGAATGCAATAATTAGAACAAAGCTTGCTCCAAACACTGTTTTACTATGCTCCAGAGCTGGCTCCAAAGAGTACTGTACAGTCAAATTACATTACAAGCAGGAAATGAACAGGAGGGAGAGGAAGGAAACAAAATTCCATAAATGCTCTGATTAAATCTTTCTTGTATGTCTCCTCTTCTTTTACTCAGCTCATCTGCAAAGGGCCCTATTGACTTCATTGACATTGCTTCTATGTGCAAGACAGAAAAGATTTGGCCCTCCAACTTGTGTACAGAGAAATGATGGAACAGCAGCAGCGGCAGTATGATGGAATAGTAACAATTTACATTAAAAGATGAATAACTACTTCTTCAATAAAAATGTTAATTTTCCTTTGCAAGTATTTGTTCAAAATTGGCAGAGCTGAGTTTAGAACAGCCTTTCACAATCTGAATGGCATCTGTTCATTTAATTAGATCAATTTCTCCTTCATGTTGGTTTTGGCCACAGCCGTAACATCAATATTCAATAGACATGTGTGAGACAAGAAGATTTAAAACACGGCTATTAATAGCTTAATAAATGCACTAAGCAAAGCCAGGAAGCTTTGACTAAAAGGGAAGAAAAAAATGAATGAAGAAGATATTAAATAATGTAGGGTGTCATCTGTCAACAAATTTTGCAGAATTTACTTCCAAAAGCAAGTCATCATTCCCTTCAGCTTTCCCATCTCTCAGATACATATGTACATACAAGTAGACAGACAAGAAAGACAGGCAGACCGACAAGACAGACACAGAGAGGAGTAAAGTCTCTCAAAAATAAGTGAAACTGTGAACTGAAAAGCAAGTTGAGCTTCCAATTTGGGTCAGAGTGGGAAGGGCGGAGGGGAAGGCGACAGGGGGAGTTTTCACCCATTTGCTGACAAAATTCATCTTCAACAGCAATTGCTAAATCTCAATTTCTAATCCATATGGTTCAGGAATGGAGAAATGCTTCTGATGGAAACGGGGGGAGATGGGGCAGTTGCTCATTGCACAGCCACATTATTATAACCTTTCGGCTAGGGACAGACATTCAAAAAGCCGGAGCCTGAATTGATTCAACCTTTGCAGGTTAGTCTAACCTGGTAAGGCTGAACAGGTTTGTAACTGCACAGACATGCGAGCACATGCCCACAGTTGCTCAGGCCAGGAGCCAGGGGCACTAGAGCATGCCCTCTGCTGCAGGGAAGCTGTGGGGCAGAGGGGTGGCTGACCTGGCCAGAGAAGGGTTTCATTTCCCACTCCCTATCCCACCAGCAGGGACCTGAGCCAGGTCTGCTGGGCACCACCCCCCACTTTCTGCTGAGGAGGCAGGGATGGGGGTAATTCCATTTACCCCCACTATCCACGGGGGACCTCAGCTGGGTCTGCCTGCTTCAACCGCCACCAAGCGGCAGAATAAGCCCCCTCCTGTCCCCTCCACCAGACGCCAGAGGGAGGGAGAATAACCCTGGTCCCTGCCCCTGCCAAGGGGCCCAGCCAGCCAATGTGTGGCCCCTCCAGGCAAGGGCTGGCTGGGGAGCGGGCTTCCCAGGCCAGCTCAGACGTGCTGGCAGGCCCTGAGTCCAGCAGCTGATGCTGCGCCCCCTGCCCTATGCAGCACCTGGGGCTGCAGCCTAATAAGCAGCTGCAGACGGGGCAGGGTGGGGGGCTGTTCTACCCCATCTGCAGCTACCACTGCCATAGCCATGCTGTGCCATGCCGCTGGGGTGAGCAGGGTGGAAAGCTTCTGTCCCACACATGGAGCTCCAGCTCCAGCTCCCGGATGCCTTGGAAGGCAGAAGACACCCAGATGGGAGGATTCAGTCCGGAGTTTGAAGCTCTCCCCCCTGCCCCCATGGCCGCCTCCCGGAGTGGCAGAAAGGGAAGGGGGAGTCAGCGCAGGAGGTGAGGGGTAGCCAGCTTGCCCCGGCAGGGCTTTCTTCCCTTGCCTCCAGCTGGGGCTCCTGCCGCACTGAGTACAGACACGCTGGCCCGCTGCTGAAGTAGCGAGGGAGGAGTGCTTGGCAGGTCCCTGCCGGTGGGACAGGGAGGGGGGAATGAAACCCCTCTCTGGCTAGACCCCCACCTCTGGCTGTCCCTGCTCTGGCTGGGGAGCAGAGGGGTGGGGCCAGCCCAGCTGGGCTGGAGCAGAGAGACCAGCCCAGAGAGCATGCCAGGATGCTAGGGTACTCTGGTTTAAGTTAAACCAGGAAGGGGTCTATGACAGACATTGCATAACCAGTTTGAGCTAAATCAGATAAGTCTGATACTACATTCAACCAGGTTCATCTCAAACCAGTTTTGGCCATTTTGAAACTGGTTTATGTGCATTGAATGTCTGTTCTGTTACAGGTTTAAACCAGTTTCTGATCACTTAAACTGGTTGATGTGTAATGTCTGTCCCTAGCCCTCATGCCTACCTTTTTGAAAACTGAGTAAGATCATTAAAGAGCAAGAGGCTGAAGTCCTAACTGGATAAAAATTCTGACTCTTGTCTTCTGCAAACATACTTATTTTATTTGCTCATTAATTTTGCTAATATACAGAATTTAGATGTTGTCACAGTCTCAGTGAGAGTCTTTTGGTTTCTAATTCCTGAGCCTCTTCACAATGTATGCTGGTAACAATTAATTATTAATTATATCATATTAATTATATTAGTCTTTCAAACACTGCACACATCTGGATTAGACTCTTAGGCTCATATGATCATACTGCATTCCATTATTCTTGAACTACTCGTATACATCCTGGGCCGAAGCCATCACGGGTATGAGCAGATGAAACATCACTGGAGAGAAAACCTAAAGACAGCTAGAGGAAAGCAGTGTCTTTTTTAAAGTCACTTCACAGTGTAGAATGGCAAATTTATTTTAACATGTTTTGGTATATATTGATAGTGCCAGAGTGATATAGCTGTGATAGTCCAGGAATTATGCAAGAGGCACAGATTTTTGTACATGGTATCTTTTATTGAACCAACTGCATGGTAGGGTAAAGTTAATCGTCGCTATGCCTGCTTGTTTTCTCAGACCTGTTGAAGAATGCCCTACATTTGAAACCTTGTTCTAACTTTATCTCAACCATGTAGTTGGCCAAATAAAAGATATCAACCACAAAAATTCTTTTCTTTTAGTACATACTGAGAACTTTAAATCATTACCCAACGCAATGATTTAAGAAAAGAGTCAGTGCTTCCAACTGTGGGCACAGCCTACTGACATCTGGGCATATTTACTTATTAAATAATCTGGAGGTTAGAATTGCATTAAAACAAAACATGTATTGGTGATATTACATACATGGTATCATGTCAAAGTCCAAGTACAACAAATTACTAACTTTATCAGTAAATCTCTTGTCAGACCAGAAGCAATAGTTCTTACTTCTCCAGGAGATATTCACTTCATTTTTCAAGTGCAAGGAGTTCATGTTGGACATCAGAAGCAAACATGAACAATTTCATCTTTCATAAAGACAGGGCTGGAAGGGACCTCCATAGGTCATCTAGTCCAATCTCCTGCCTGAGGCAGGATCATTCCTATCTACTGCTTTGATCATGACATTGTGTATCTACTGGATTCTGCACAGCAGTGAAGAAAAATGTGATGGATTTATTTGAATTAAAATTAAATGTTTACTTTAAATTATTTTTGCTTTTCTTAAACAAGCATTTTAAAATGGAATTTGGAATTATGATAGCTTATTAGGGATGTAAATATCAATTAAATAAATATTAGTTTAATCTGTTGTAATTACAACAGGATAAATGATTAATCAGTTGGGTGCAGGGATGGGGATGAGTGCAGCAGCACTGGACTCCAGCTCACTGTAAAGCCGGGGGGGTGGCAGGGAGATGTGAAGGAGGGGCTGCATGCACCGGTCCCAAGCAACATGTGGAGCCAGGGGCCAAAGCAGCCCCACCAGGCAGGCAGCACAGCCTAGGAACTCCGGGGGGAGGGCGGGGGTTGCAGCCACCAGCATGTGGCTTCCCAGAGCCAGCTGTAGCAGCACAGGAAGGACAGGGGAGGGGAGAAGCAGGCAGCAGCCAGTGAGAGGATTAACCAGCCCACTGCAGCCACTGGCATGCTGCATCCTCCCCGCTTCCTCACTCTTCTCTCCCACCCTGCTGCCTTCCATTTCCTGCTGGGTTTCCCTTCCCCCCTTCTCTCCCAGAATGCCCAGCCTCATGCAGCTAAACAATAACCAGTAAGCTAGAACTGTTTATCACCAGGGATCCGAGTTTTTCATTTCCCATGGTGGCAGTGGCAGCGTGGTGGTGGACAGGCGGCACAGAGCCATCCCCACCACCACCCCATGCCGCACCACTGGTCACACAGCTCCGGGCACGGCTCCGTGGCAGCAGTGGGAGGTTTTGTACATAGCGGCAGTCACCGCTGGCCCCACAGGAAAAATACTTGGTGCTGGAGGAATTTTTCTTCCCTAAATATCAGTATTTGCTCAACTTGTAACAATATTGTGTATGATATTATATCAACACAGTAAGCACTGGTTTTGAGCATAGTAAAAACATGTACAGGTCAGTCGCATCTTATGTGGGGGTTACGTGCTGAAATCAGCATGTAAAGTGAAAATTGCATAAGGCGAAAATCGATGACTATATGTGCGGTGGGAGTAGGGGCGGGGCTTGAGTTTGCACGCAGCACCGTGCTTAGAGCTGTGCGGCCAGTGGCAGTGGTGCAGTGCAGGGTGGTGGTGGGGATGGCTGCGTGCTGCCCGGCCACCACCACAACGCCGCTGCCACCTGACAGCCGGCTGCACAGCTCCCGGGCACGCCTCCGTGGAGGCAACGGAACGTTTTGTAGGCAGCGGCCATCACAGCTGTCACAGGCCTCCAGGTAAGCGGCAGCGCTGCATGCAAGCCCAAGTCCCTGCCCCCTCCATCCCTCGCCACGGCTGCGGAGCCGGCCACAGAGCTGTGCTCCGGCTGCATGCCAGCCTCCCTTTCCCCCTCCCCTTGGCAGGTGTCTGGGCAGCATGTGTGCGGCCTGCACATGGCGGGCACCACTCCACTGCCCTCTGCACTGCTTGCCTGCAAAACGCCCTGCAGAGGGTCACCCTGCCCTCACCCCCTGGCCCTGCTCCCAGCTGCAACGTGCCGCCTGGGACTGGGCTGCCAGCCCCCCCCCCTCCTTCAGCCCCCAACCATCTCCCCCAGCCCTGCCCCACAGCCCCCAAGCCCCACTTACCTCTCGGATCCAGGGGCGAAGGGCATGACTACGCGGTGGCAGTGCTTGCCCACAAAGCCCCACCACCCCACACCGCTGTGGAGCCATGCAGCCAGTTGTGGGGCATGCCGCTGCATGCAAGCCCCCCATTTCACCCCCTGGCCGGTGGGACGTATGTGGCCTACACACAGTGGTTGCCACCGCACTGCCGCTGCCATGCCCTGTGCCACTTACCCACAAAGCCGTGCAGGTGGCCATAGGATGGTAGCGCAGGGTGCAGTGGCAGAGTTGCGGTGGCGGCCTCTGTTGCGAACCTCTTGTCAGGCTGGCCGGCATGTGTGTGGCCCACAGAGTGGCACCCCTTCCCTCACCCCCTGGCCCTGCTCCTGGGAGTAGGCACAGGGGCACACTCCCCCCATTCTTGATCTACCCCCTCCAGCACCTTCCCTTTCCACCCCGCCTGCCCCGCCCCTTCCCCCCACACACACTTACCTCCTGGGGTGGGTGTCAGTGTCCGTGTCTGCATGTCTGGGAGGGGTGTTGTGAGGAGCATCAGGAGGGCTGTTGAAACTGTGGGGGGCCTTTAATTTTTATCACGGATTTTGGGTTTTTAAATCAGAGAATTTGCAATTAAAACCAGGATCCCTGGTTATCACTGAGCTGATAGGTTAAAAGATGAATCATTTAACCAGTCACGTCCCTACAGCTTATACTAAGGCCTAAACTTTCTATAATACACTCATTCAAAATTAAAGAAAGAAAATAATATTGAAACAAATTATGGTTTCTGCTGAAGTGTTACAGTCGGACCCAGACTGAGCTAGGTGAAGCATCTGATATCAGAGTTCATGGAACTACTAAAACAGAGTTTATAGCAATAAAGTTTTGCAGATTCAGAGAAAATATATTATTCATTTTGATTTATTCAAATAGGTAAGTTAATTAAAAAGTTCATTCAAAGATTAAAACTTGTTAGGCAAATGAAAAATCAAAAAGCCCTACAAAGAAAGTTTGTTTTACTTTTCCAATCTATCAGTAAAAATGAGGTGAGAAAGGAAACTTAGTTGTAAAATTTTAAAAGGCTTGCAGATCAGAAGCAATCTGTTCAATTCACTAACTGCACATGTTTATAGTGTTTAATAAATTAGTTAGTTTTAAAATGCAAAACATTTTTAATAAGGTGTTTATTTTTCATATCTATCCAGAACACTTAAGGTTTAAATTTTATTGAGCTTCTGGTTTTAAGCATTTTTAATTAAATTCTAATTTCTATCCAAAAGCAGCCAAACCAAATAGCAAGTAAAAATTAAAGTTTATCCAATGAATAAGATATGTATCATTCACCATTTTCTAACATCATATGAAAATTTAAAAATTAAGAATCTAAATAAATCTATGTTAATTTCTCATACAAATATATAATGTAACACCCCTCCCCTTCCCCCCCACCCCCCGTTTAGCAAAAAGACAGCAAATTTGGAGTAAAGGCTGTATTGACTTGTAAATAAATACATTTTAATGGTTACCAACCTAGCTAGACAGGTTGTCTTTAAAAAAAAATAGCCAAGAACTACAAATACAAAACAAGATTAAAATAAGTAATTCATACTAAGGTTTTTATTCGCTGATGACAATACTGATTTAAAATGGCCGATTTAAATGAGTCTACCCTGGTAGCAGTCCTACTCTGTCCTTGCCAGCACTGAAAAGGCTCTCTTTCATGACCAGAATGAACCTGTGCTTGAATTTCACCTTGATGAAATAATGAGTACCTCCCACAAACTATTTATTTTTCATGCACACTACAGTGGGAATGCTTCTATGACTGGCTTCCCTGTCAATCTATTCAAGGTGCTCTCAGGAGAACAAACTGCTCTGTAAAGCTCACACTCTAGAATAGAGTTCTCATTCTCAATTAACCTGGGCTTGTGCTGGTTACATAAGTGGAAAGGAAAAACAATTTCCATCAGGGGTACTGTACAACCCTCTAAATTTAACTCTCACTCTCTTTTATTCAATACCTACTTAACCTGAACACAACTTTGGAGTCAAGATCTGACCACCACTTGGTAAACTAGATTCATGGTATGATATCATCATATTCATACTGTTTTAATTAAAAATACCTTTAGGAATAGTTAAGCCAATCCCACCAAAGGACAACTATGAGCTAGTGGTTTGCCCATAGAGTTGGGAATCAGAAGACCAGTAATCAATTCCTAACATTCACAATGAATTGTTTTATGCCTTTGGGCAAGCTACTGTCAGCTCCTTATCTCAGCTATTGTTTTGGATAAATTAGAATAAAGTTCTTTGAGATCTGTGTCTAAAGCCTTGACGTAAAATATCTTTTAACTCAAAGGAAAAAGGAGTGCTTATTTGATATAAACAATAGCAGAATATCAGAGATTTCTAGAGGGGCACTACATTTATATCTACACACTCTGTATGCTGGCCATTGAGGCACTACACCTGATTACTAGGGCTGTGCGAAGCTTCAGTTGCTGATTAGATTCAGAGGAGATCTGGCCCGATTCATCACTCAAATCTCCAAATCTGAATGGAATCAGGAGACCCATTAATCTCTCCAAATCAAATCAGAAGCCTCCAATTACATTCGGAGAAATTCAACAATTCCGCCGTAGGGACAGCTTTATATGTTTTTTTCTACGTACCTCGAGGTACCAGGCATGGCTCATGAATGCTGAAATGGTGAGGCGGATGGCGTGTCCCACAGGAGAAGGGGGGGGGGGGCTCCCGGGGGGGGGGGGGGGGGGGGGGGGTTCCCTGCATGCTTAGCGGCAGACCCAGAAGTGGACCAAGGTACTTCTGGTCCACTTCCGGGTCTACCGCAGAGTGCGCAGGGGACCCTTCCCACCCCCCAGCTTGGTAACTGGTGCCTCCTGGGCCTGGGGGAGCACCCAGGGTCCCCCCACAGCCGATTGCCAAGCCCCACCATCTCAGTGTTCACGAGCCACACCTGGTACCTCAAGGGGGGTCGGGCTAGAAGATCTATTAGGTCCCTTCCGACCCTGAAACTATGAAACTATGAAACTATGAATAGTTCCAGTCTTGCTTTCAGAGGGAGGTTTGCCACAGAATTCAACAGGAACAGATGCAGAGCCACTGTCTTGTGAAAACATAGCTGCATTAATGTGGTAATCCCAGATTCAATCTTTTGTTTGCCACAGCTTCCTCAAGAAACAATGCTGCCTTTTTAATGTAAGCCTATGCAAAAACAGTATAGTTAATCTACTCCACAGGATGAAAAGAAGAAAAATGTCCCCATTGCATAGTTAAGATGGAACAAAAAATGCCAGCTATTACATGGCCTTTTGAATGTTTTAGGGCTTCAAGGAATAAGTGTAACAGGTCTCGTGGGTCTGCTATGCTGGCACATGGTGCCCCTGGGGTTCAACTCGCTTGCCAGCTCTCTCCTGGGCTCATCTCACCTCCAGTCAGTCACTTACTATGATTTTAATGTTATCTTTTGGTTTATCAAGGAGGTGGTCCCCGGGGTCTGGAGCAGCCCGGCTGGTTCCTTCAATGGCCGGTACTATGGCTGTGGTTAGGGTCAACCCACACCTAGGCTAGGTACAGAAATTCAAAAAGCCTGAGGCAGAATAGATCCAAGCTATGTAGGTTTCTCTAAGTTACATATATTAGATCGTGAGCAAACAGAATACACATTCGCCCTTCAGTGGGGGGTGAGGAGGGGGAACACACAGATGCCTGCGCTGGCCAAGGGACTCCCGCATACCTCTCAACATGGCTGCACTCCCGCATACCTCCCAATGCAGCCTCTGCCCCTAGCAGCAGGTGGGGGTGGTCCTCCCCAGCTGTGCATGCTCAGGTCTGGGGGGAGCTGGGCCTACATGGTGGGGGGCTCCACTCCCTCACCCCCCCCCCCACACACACACCACTGCCCAGTTCAGCCTGGGCTGAGAGCTGCACAGGGCTGTCAACTGAGCTGGGCAGCACCGGTGCGGTGGGGAGCAGAGACCCCTGCCCCCCTCTGACCTGAGCAACCACAGCTGGGGTGGGGGTCCTCGCTCCCCCTGCTCCTGTGCTCCTCAACGGCATTGCACAGCTCTCAGCCCCAGCTCATACTGTCTCTGTGATAGTGGAGGGTGGGCGGGAGGGAGCAGAAGCCCCCCACCAGACAGCTCCCCAGCTGTGCTTATCTTGGATCTGGGGAGGGCAGGAACCTCTGCTCCCCCATGCTCCCAACCGCTGCTTAGCTCTCATCTCTGAAAGCCTGGTGCTTGGCCAGACCAGATAAGTGCAGCCCACCCACCCTTCAAGAAAGCACCTGTTAGGGCTTCAGCTATCCCAGCCTTGGCCCTCTTTTTTCTGTCCAAACCCTCAGCCTTGGTCTACTCTTTGAGACCTCAGATCCTGAGCATCAGCCCTGACTTGGCTGCAGCCCCTCCTGGGGCTCTGGTGTCACTCTGCCAGCCTCAGCCTCCTTAGCTGGGGTCTAGCCCCTGTTGCTAATAGTGAGGAGCACCTCCCAGGCACCCCACCCATGGTCTCCTCCTCCCCTGTAGTCACAATCCAGTCCTCCAGTTAAACTTGCACAAAAAAAACCACTGACCTAACTGGTCCTAACACAGATCCAAACCCCTCTGAGTCTCCAGGTACCTCTCCCGGGCTAGCTTGACTTCAGCCTACTGGGAACTCTGTCCTGCAGCTGACTGCCCCCCCCCCGCAAAAGGCTGTGCTTAAATCTGACCCTGTCTCTCGCACCCAGGGCCCAGGTGCTGTTAATTCCACCATTAACTGCCTGCCCTTTTCTAGCCCGTGGCTCAGTTTACCTGGGCAGCTATTACTTGCTGCCACTTTGCCCTCAGGCCTCCTACACCCACCCCCACCTCCTTCCTGATAACAGGGGCAGGGATTTCCTGTGACCTACTGAATCTCTACCCTTGTAATTATTTTAATAAAACTTCTTCCTAGTAAAAGAATTTATGAAGAGCAAACAAAATAACTAGCAGAACCAGGCTAAGAATGCTGCACATGAGTCAAGAACGTAGCAGTGGCACTGCAGTCCTGTAGGAGTGAGTTTTTGAACTCTCAGCAACTACAACTACCAGCAAATCAGGCATAGTATTTACAGTGCCCTTTTAAAGAGTTCTGTTCATTTGTCTCAACCAAAGACTAGTTGTAGTAACACTGAACTTGAAGATGATGTAAGAAGAGGGTAAAGAAATAACAGCTAAACACTTGCCTTACAGTCCTGCCTTCAGGCACACACACAGATCAAGTAGTAATTTTTCATTACAGCCAGATTCAGCTTTCCTAGAAAGCCCTGACCTATGGTAGTCATTTCATAGGTCTAGTGCACATTCATTCAAGTAGCTGGCCACAATGCTTTACATTTTCTCATGACTATACTTGGTCTCCTAATTTAAATTATTTAAATCCATATGAATTCCACCACCACCTTCAGAATATGCCAACAGATTGTCATAGAAAACTGTTCTATAGAACATGTGTCCTAAGACACTAAAAAAAAAAAAAATATATCACTATGCTAGTGGTCCCCCTCTACAAAATACAAGGTGTCATCAAACAGTGTAATGAAGTGTGAATATGCATAAAAGAAAGCAACATTGCTTAAAAGGGGAAAAAAAGGTGTCTTAATTTATTTCTGCCAGCCTGAAAAAAAAACAAATGTATTTTCTATTTTACCACATTTTAGATTTATTCTTTCCCCCTTATATTTTATGATTTTTTTCAGAGGCATATTTTACTGCTTCTGTTTTTTTCTAGATTTAAAAAAAAAAAAAATAATCTGAGATTCTCATCTACTTTTACACTTTATTCAGGTTTTCTCATTTCTTTCCAATGTTTTAATTTAATTTGTGTTGCGTATTTATTTTTTCCTCCTCGTTATTCAGTACACACACACACACACATATGCACACTATATAATTGTGCTCATTTTCACTCCTTCACACCACTCACTAGATATCTCTCACTCTTGTCCACTTTACCTGCTTTCACAGCTGGCATTAACATTTATCCAGCTGCAAAACCTGGCAACAAAGCAGCAATACCTTTAAACACATTAGCCCAGCAGTGAGCAAAATATGGCCAACAGGCCAGATCTGGTCCATGGTAGGTCTTTGTCCAGCCCGCAGCAAGTCCCTCAGTCCCACCTGGCCCAGGCACCGTCCAGCCATGGCGTGTCCTGCCATCCCCATGGCACATAGCAGAACTGGTGTGGCTCCGCAGCTGCAGCCTCCCCATCCCTGCTGCAGCCACCTGGAGCCTGCATTGGACTGCCCAGCATTTACACTGCTGTCACCACCACCTCCATGCTGGCCAGCGGGGTAGCACAAAGCAGACGCAAGGTAGCTCGGCTTGGGCTCTGGGCAGCTGCAATAGGAACAACTGGCAGCAGGAAGGGGGAGGGGCCACTTTTCCCTCATGCTGAGCAACAGTTTTTGTCCCACACCACCATGGCTGAGCCTGGGTGGGTGAATCCGGAGCAGGTACAGGGGGAGCAGGGTCGGCACTGTGCAGCATGGGTCCCCACAATTACCGCGGGGCTGGGGCCAGCGGTAGGGGCAGTCAGAAGGAGTTGCCGCCACCTGGGCTGCCTAGAAAGGCAGTCCAGCTGTGGAGCTGCCCCCGCCCTGCTGTGTGCCCAGGGAGCAGCAGGATGCACCACGGGTGGGCGATGCAGAACAGGCGCAGGGTGAGGTGGGCCAAGTCAGAGCTGTGCCTGGGTTCCAGCTGATCTGCTCTGGGTAGGGTGAATCTGGAACAGACACAGGGCACACCCCACCTTAACTACAACCCCCCCGCCCCCACAAACCCCACAACCACATCTTCCCCCATACACCCACACTCTCCTCCTCCACAAATCCCACACCCCTCCCTACATACACACCCACACATACAAACACACACCCGTGTGCCTCTAGGGGGAGCCCAGCTCACTGCTATGCACACAAACCCCACCATACACATATACCCACACCCCCCACACACATCCCACACCCATATCCCTACACACACCCCCAGCCACTCTCCCCTTGCACACACCCCACATTCCCTCACAAACCCCCTATAGCCACCCACCCACATATACCCCCACACCCCACATACACACTCATCCACACACACACACCCCCACACACATACTCACAGCCCCCACAAACCTCATAACCACCCATCTACACGTCCCCGCAATATACAAGAGTAAGACTTCATTTTGAGCTATTATGCAATCACCTCCATATACACCACACAAACACACACAAATCAGGACAAAAGTATTTTTTTTTTTAATAAAAATTAAAATATGTTATTGTCAGTGTTTGATTTTTAGTATATAATTTGTTTTTTTCCAGGTCACAGATAGTAACCCCTCTTCCCAAAAGGAGTACTTCTGGGGGCAAGGGGAAGGACTTCCGATGGCAAAGGTCAAATGTTATGGGGCTGGACTTCCAATCCCAAGATGGCAACCAGTGGGCGGGGCACCTGTCAAGGGGCGGGGCTACCTTGCAGCCCTCAACAACTCACCAAAATTAGTTACACAGCCCTCCAGCCAAAATAATTGCCTGCCCCTGTATTAGTCTCATCATGCTTTAAGAAAATGCTTACATGCTTTGCAGAATCAGAGTCAGAGTGCACAGCATATTACAGGACTAAGGCCTTTGACTAGCGTCTTAATAAGGGTTTTCCTTAAATCTACAAATTGCTATCCAAAATTATTCAAGTGACAATGCACTCACTTAAGAAGCCACATTAAACACAGTACATCACTAGAACCAACTCTCATTGATATCATATTATTTACAGGGTAAAGCTCAGTTGTTTTTTCTTAAACGGATGTCACATGTACAAAATAACCAGAGTAAATATTGCATTACTTAGTCTATTCTTCCAAAGTTAGGGGACCTATTTTGGCTTAATGTACTACCAGTCTTGTGATTCCTGCTTAATTCTTGCTCCTTTCTTCATTTAGGAAACTATGAGAAATCTACAAGTAATCAATGATTTCAAAGAACATGCAGTCATTTCTCTTTCTTAAATAATATCCACATCTAATGAACAGTTCTTCATTTTTCATCTCTCACATGGCTAGAACAAAAGCTGTAATGCTTTAATGCTTCAAATTAATTGAAATCCGTACAGGCCACTTTATCTTTACACCATAAACTTTAATAGCAGTCTTTTCCACTGTAATACACATGTTTAAGAAGCTGTATTGTGCATGTATTCAATAAAATTGCACTAACTGCTTCAGAAAAAAATACTGTACCCTCTAAATTTACAGAGCTAGATAAGGCACTGACATATGCATGATTTGGATATGAAGTGAAATACAAAGGTTAAAAAAAGAAACAGTTGGATTTGTGTCCTGTTTGCTTCTTTATGGTATGAAGAGAAAAATGGAAAACATTTTGTTTTGTTTTAAAGAATTGTTACCCATTGTGAAAGGGTTTTTTAAAAAGCTAAGAAATCAGAAATATAAACTTTTATCTTCCCTATTTTTGTTAGGGTCACACTCTCCTCAGCCCTAACTACTTCAAAATTCAGGAAAATATTTGAGCCTGCACTTACAGAATTATAGAAATATAAAACTAGAAAGTAAGTCAGGAGGTTATCTGGTCCAACCCCATGATTGGGACAGAATTATCCATGTCTAAATTATTCCAGACAAATGCTTGTCTAACATGCACTTAAACCCTCCAGGGATTCCCCAACCTCTCTAGCTAGTCTATTCCAAAGTTTAGCCACCCTCATAGTTAGAAAGTTCTTCAATATCTAACCTCCTTTGTTGCTATTTAAGACCGTTATTGCTTCTCCTGTCTTCTGGGGAAACAGAGAACAATTGAATGCAACCATCTTTTATAATAACCCTTTGTGTTATTAAATGCTACCAAAGATTATCAAACTCCCTTTAGTCTCCTCTAATTACAGGTTTTCCACCCGCTCATCAGATATCATGTTTTCTAGACCTCTAATCAATTTTTTTCTCTCCCCCGGACTCTATATTTTCAACATCTTTCTCAAATTATGATGCCCAAAGTAGCAACTAGTACTCCAGGGCTAAGTACAGAGAGGCAAAAAACCTGAGGCTGAATCAATTCAGTCTTTGCAGGTTAGTCTATACTGCACAGATTAACCTAGAAACAACTGGACAGACATTCACTTTTAATTAAGGAAATGCAGCCACATGCCTGCAGTGGCTCAGGATAGAAGCCGGGGGGGGGGGGGGGCAACAGCGATG
>NW_005842136.1:597177-615103 GCF_000455745.1 Alligator sinensis | reverse complement strand
CTCTCTGGCACATAGCCAGCATGGGCTGTGTTTGCTTCCTCTTCCTGCTGCCCCCAAGGTTTCTAGGATTTGCAATCCAGACTCACAGAAGCGGGACTCTGCAGGGTTGCTCATAACCTCCCCTTTCTGCTTCCAGGTGCCTCTAGGATTTTTAGTTCACAGTCATAGCCAGCAGTAAGTTTTTATCAGAGCAGGGCAGCTCTGTATTTGGGGGAGGGGAAGTTTAACCCCCCTCTCTGGCCCCAGACCCCAGCCAGGGTTTCCCTGGGGGGGAGGGGAGGGCAGTCCCTGCCACGCCCATGCCCCCCAATCCTATTGTCAATCATTACCCCCAGGTAAACATGAGCCACTATACAGTATTTTCCATAGCCTAATCAGTAATTCCCCATTTTTTTCATACATTTGGTTGTTCCCTCTTAAGGGTAGTACTTTTCTGTCTTTATTAAATCGTCTAACAGAGCATTTCTTTGCAATTTACCAGGGTAATTTTAAATTTTAGTCCTTGCTTTTAAAGGTTTCTGCTACCCCACCCTATCTAGCTTCATGTCATCCATACATTTCATAACTATACTCTCCATTCTACTCTCTGCAATTAAGCTAATAAATAGTAGCAGACACAAGAGAGACCCATAAGGAATCTCATTTGATACTTCTTCCCAACTTGATATTGAGCTATTATTGATTATTCTTTGAACATTACTACCCCAAGTAGTTCTGCACCCACCTAATGGCAGTTTTTTCTTGATATTTCCCAGTTTCTTCCCCAGCATGTCTTTCCTGTGCCTCCAGCCCTCATTACATTATTGAAAGTCTCATAATACTATATTGATGCTTTACGTCAAGTTAGAAGATATCAGAGTTTCAGGATGGGAGGTGGGATGTTGGGGGTGTTATTTTTTGCCCCACCTTCTTTTTTTTAAGGAAGCATCTAATCATCTTGGTTAGGGAGAAAGGCTTAAAAATGCGAACATTTAGTGTTAAAAAACCAGAAGGCAAATAAAACGAACCGACACCTATTATTTTTTAAATCTAATTATTTTGGAATGCTTAGTGATTTGCAAAAGTGAAATGCTTTATTGAAGTAGGGCCCTAAAGATTAAATAAGCATTAACAAATTATAGCAGTCAGCAGCTGCAATCACCAGAGTAAGGCTGAGTTCCAAACAATTTGAAAAATAAATCAAGGTTTGAAAATACCAGGATGCATATTTTAATTAGCCTGATCACACATCAAAACTACCAGGGGGTTGGGAAGGGAATCAGAGGTATGGTGACTGATATGTTCCTGCTGGTAGCCAAAGGAACTCTATCCACGTGTTTTGTAATACTCTACTATCTTTTGATATCTCTAGGAAAAATATCTGCCATTTAGCTTGGACTGTAACCGCTTCTTTCCAAGATCTGAAGAAGAGCACTTGTGCCCCCAAGCTTCTCGAAAGTCCCTTCCAACTATAAGTCCAATAAAAGAGGGAAAAAATAGTCAAAGTCCAAGGCATGCTAGGTCCATGTTTTGAGTGCAGTGCATAAGGCTAATCTGGTATGAACTAGGGCTATGCGAAGCTTCAGCCCCAATTTGATTCAGTGGAGATCTGGCCCGATTCAGTCAGGAGACCCTTTAATCTCTCCGAATTGAATTGAAACCCTCCAAATCGATTTGGAGAGATACGGAAAGATTCAACTATTCAGACATAGACACAGCTTTAAATGTTTTTTTGTACATACCTCAAGGTACCAGGCAGCTCATGAATGCTACGATGGTGGAGCAGACAGAACGCCCCATAGGACCACGGGGAGCTCCCCAGCGCACTTGGCAGCAGACCTGGAAGTGGACCAGAAGCACTTCCAGTCCACTTCAGGGTCCACTGGGGAGCGCCCCCTCCCAGGTCAGTGAGTGGTGTCTCCTGGGTCTGGGGGGTACCCGGGGCTCCCCTGGGCCAATCGCCATATCGCAGAGGGCATGGGGGTGCCCCCCCGCATGCTAGGTGGTAGACCCAGAAGTGAACTAGAAGTACTGCCAGTACTGCCTCCAGGTTCGCTGCCGAGCACACGGGGCCTCCCCCCCATGTTCCTATGGGATGCTCCGTCTGCCCCAGCATCGCAGCGTTCATGAGCCGCACTGGTACCTCGAGGTATGTAGAAAAAAACATTTAAAGCTGCGTCTATGGCTGAATCGCTGATTCTCTGAATCAGCACTGAATTTTCAGATTTGGATTCAGCCTAATTGAATTGGGGACAGTGATCCAAATCAACAAATCAAATCACTGTCCCCGATTCGGGCCGAATCCAAATAGAATACAGCTCATTTCGCACAGCCCTAGTATGTACCACATGCAGCAAATGGGTTTGGTCTAAGACCCATAGGCTGTACAGCAAGCCAGATAGGGCTTTGCAGGCCAGATCAGGTCCACAGACTCTATCTTTGACACACAATCTCTGCCCTTAAAATCAGCAAGGATCAGACTTCTCTGGAGAGAACCTATGGAATAGTCCTTTTGTGGACTATGGAACAACAACAGACATTAGGATTCAAGTGATCTTCAGCATGCCTTCAACTCCTCTGCAAGGGTACAGCAAATTAGTCTTCAACAGACTGATCAACAGATCACATGTATTATTTTCCCCTGTGCAGTACACCACATGCTGTTTCCACAAAACACAGAAGATGCTTGGCTCCTGTTCTTGCCCTCTAAATCTGCTTCACTGTCAGCAACGAAAAAACTTAGGTGCTACCATGTCAGGTGGAGATTGTGGGATTTACCCTTATAACTACAATTAGCAAGGTACAATGTAAAGAAGCAATCTGCAAGTATACTTCTCCTTCACTGTAAATATCAGAGGCCATTATCAATTTCTACTATATATCAAAGCATTTCCCTTTCTCTGTGCACAGCTCATTGCTTGATATAACTAAGATAGTATAACTGTCCCTCAGTTAAATGAGGCACTTCTGTAAAGTTTATCTTGCTGATCCTTTCATATCCTACATCTCATCAGCTTTTCTTATGTGTATTGCACCTACTTATTTTTGGAGAACAAAGGAATTATATCTACCTTATTGTTTTACCACCACTTTAACTATAGTGTTAGTTACAAAAGCAAACATGATATAAATGTATATTTTTGAGGCATGGTAAAAGCTTGGGAAAAGTTCACTTTTGCCAAAAAGTTACAGAAACATATTTAAGGGGAAATTTCACCATGTGGAATAGCTTAATGATTCTTTTAACAGCTAGATTCCTTTTAACCTTTTCAGTATTTTTAATTATTTTCATTTTTCTTTCTGACAATCATCAATGAGATTTTTTTTTTACTTCATGCTGAAATCAATTGAATCATTTCATATTTTTGATATCACACTCATTTACAAAGGCAAAGAAGCCATAAAACAGGCATATGAGCCAAATTAGTCTTGTAGTTGCATTGGTTTAACTGACAATTTTCTCCCATCACATAAAAATGATCAAACAGGAGCAAGGCAGTAAAGCAGACAGCTCTAACTATGTATAACAATTTGCAACAACAGAAAATTCAGAAAAGATACTGCTTCTTTATAAACATTCTCTTTGAAATTTCCCTCATCATGCACGTTGCACTTCACACTGTCAAATATGTTCACTAATATATGCTTTGAATATTTGCACTTTGGCCATGCTGATATATCATCCTCATTTGTTTTTTTTTTACTGTTGTTAAAGGAAAATGCATCATTAACCACAAATGTATCAGATTTCCAGTTCAGTTAACATTTCACTAAATATGCACTATATAGATCTAGCAATTCTGGATCTTACTTTTTACTCTAGTTGGAAGTGGAAGGGATACCTTTTCTCTTGTGTTTGGAGAAAACCAATGGTGTTTGGAAAAACCCATTACACTGGAGATAGGTGACCTAATTTACCTCCACATAAAAAATAAATAGATTTGATGTCACACATTTGGTATCACTGCTTCACTCCACATTTTGCAGATCAATGGTTCCAAACTTTTTAAGATTCAAGAAACCCTGTATTAGACTCAGAAAAATAGTCATTATCATCATAAGCTGCCAGCTCTTAGCTTTCAAGCACTTTTTGCCCACAGAAAAATAATAGAGACATTCTTCTGTTGCAAAGAACTTGGTAAGGCTGCAACAGATCAGCATCTTTTTGATATTACAGATTTCACTTTGAAATCTCTGGCTTCATCTTGTGCATCAACTGTAAGTGTTTGCAGACTTAACAATGCTAATACTGCACAGCACCCTGCAGCAACCTTCAAAGCATCTGACAGCACACTGATTGAGAAACACTGATATATGCAGGTAAGAACTGTCAGGAAATCTTGGGTGATTAAGTTCATATATAGTCCTAGGCTATGAAACTCAGATCTCAATAAAAATCTCAGTTCACAAAGATTTATGTCACAATTACAGTTTGAACACATTACAGAGATAGGGATAAACCACAAAATTTCAATTCTAACTTCTCCATAGCTTGAGAGGAGGAAAGAATATTTAGGATACGCAATGTACAATAAACTAGGGAAATGCAGAGTCCTTTAGGCTTCATTTCTGAGATATTTAACTTATTTGCTTGAGTCACCCTCTAACACAAGGAACAATCCACATGTTTACAGCTAAGCACATACGAAGGTGTATGTTCAAAACATTAATATTCACATTTGGCTACATGTAGTTTTCCTCCATATGGAAATCCTTCCTGAAAACAAAGGAATACAGTATATACAACAGAATACTAAACAACCATACTAATTGGGACCAACTTTGAGCAGGTACGAAAACAGAGGGTTGCTCAAATAACCTCCCAGAAAAATGGCCTATAGATAAACCCAAAGTAAAACAGCTCAGTGTTGGTACAATGCAACTGAAATCATATGAATCAATGATAAATACGCAGCAACTAATAAATAAGATTTTATTAATACACACACACACATGCATGACTAAAAACACAGTATAACAAAAAGACAGCATTTAATGTACTTTGTTAATAAGATTGCTGTACCATAAACTAAAATGTGTTCCAATATGGGGGAAAATAAGTAGATGATGAATATTTAAAGTAGTCACTTATCATTTATTTGATTAACAATATAAGATGCAGTAATGTGTGGTTGACTGAACTGTGATTCTTTAGCATTCAACTGTAATTTGTTTGCACTGGCACTAGAAAAAAATGCCACTGCTGAGGACAGCTATACTGATACTTCTCGCACCACAAATGATAAACCATTGCAGGCACTACTTAAGTCTGCTTACCACAGTTTAAAGCTCCCCAAAATATTACAGAAATTGCTCATGCAATGCAAAGTCATCAAACAGAATAAGTTTGTAGAGAAACTAAGTTATTAAGAGCTCACAGACACAAATAAAATATATCGTTCAAGGCAAACTGATCTGCAGAAAAGTTGCAAAAAAACCCCCCTCCTACAGTAACAGCCTTTTAAAATGTAAATATCTATAAATTTCACACCTGATTACCCCGTAGCCATAACTGCTGACAGCTTGCTACGGTTCACATCAGTTCCCAGTAGACTCAAGCCACTGCTGATTGAACAGATTACAGTAATCTACTATTAATATAAATCCCTGGGTAGGCATTATACTACGGTTCAAAAAAAATTGTAAAACTTAACTCTATCTCCTAAAATGTCTTCCAACATTTACTTAAGCCATTTTTGCAGGAACAGTAATGGTTATTTATTAAAACACTGGAGCAGAAACAAACATCACTGGCACATATGAAGAGAAGTAGAAGACATTCAGTTGAACCCACCCTTGGGCTGGCAAGAATAGAGGTATCAGCTGCAACTAAGCACTGTAAAAGACAGGAGAGAATCATATGCCTGATCATTTGACCAATCGGAAGGATAAAAGGTGGGGTCTTTAATTCATAAGAGAAAGGACAAGGGATAAGGAAAGTAGGGCTTTCCAGCTCATGTGGTCATCAAGTCCAGCACCCTGCTTAAGGCTGAATTACCAACTATTCCAGCTAACCCCAACTAACCTCCTCTTGAAAACTTCCAGAGATGGAGATTCTACATCTCCTCTAGGTAGCCTATTTCAATGCCTAACCACCCTCAGTCAGAAAGTTCCTCCTAATCTCCAACCTAAATTTCCTTGCTGCATCTTGAGGCCATTGCTCCCAGGCCTGTCCCTTATGGCCACAGAGAAAAGTCTCTCTCCATCCTCTCTATAATCACCCTTCAGGTATTTGAAGACTGCTTTTAGCTTCCCCCCTCAGTCTTCTCTTTTCCAGACTAAATAACCGAAGTCATGGGCATGTCTAGAATGTTGAAAATGGGGGTAAAGATGTAAAGACAGTGAGGTGCATCTTCACATATAAAACAAGACATTTTTCTCCAGTTTAAACTAGAAGCTATACTAATATGCTAGGGGCCTAGAGGTCTGTATTACTAGAGGTCTGTATTATTCAGTTTAAGATTGAAGCAAAAACAAATATAACTTCATTGGAATGAATTAAAAAAACCAATCTGCAGGGCTGTGAAATAGGAGCTTCATTACCAGGAACAACTAACAGACAGCAAAATTGTAGAACCAAGGATAGCTTGATCAGTGGAAAATCAAGTCAATTAAAAAGAAGAGAGGGTCATTAATACCTGTGGAATGATGATTTTAGAAGGGATCAGGTAGATTATGAACCATGAAGTCAATTGACTCCCCCAGCAGTGCCTGACTAGAGATGTTGCTACCACTGCCAAGCACTTGGTTTTAAACTTTGGGTAGACCAGCGATCAAAGGGGGGTACAGGTGCATCAGTGCACTCCCTGGACCCGCCCCTGACCCAAGTTCCTTCAGCCTTTCAGAATCAGTCATGCTTCCCAAGCCTCTAATCCTTTTTGCTGCTCTCCACATCTTTCTTGGAGTGCTGTCAGGAGCAGCACTGGACTCAGGAATAAATCCATAGTGTATTGAAGTGCATAAGCGTTCCATTGACTTCAATCTTACCCTTAGTGCAGAAATGATATGCAGCAGAACTCAGATTCTCTGTAGGGTTAGGTTTCTTAGCACCATGAAAAGACAAGGGGTTCACAACATAACTGAGGCTATACAGAGCCACCATAAACAACTGCAGGGGACTGCTGAGATGCTACAGCTGCTTACTACACCTTTCACTTCAAAAGGGCACCACTTCTCCAAACAAGTGCAGAGGATCACTGATGATTTCCAACTGCTCAAAAAAGTAGCACCCTTTGAAGTAATAGCTGCAACCATCACCTGAATGGCAAGACCTTAAAATAGCAACCTCCTGCAAGTTAAGTGGACTGCATACAATCCCAATATGAAAAATGTGGGTTCTACTTTGTCAAACAATATCGATTGCATAGTGGCTTCAGCTTTTTCAGTCTGTCCAGAAATTGAAATCCTTATTTAAAACACATGACTGACTGTTAAATACCATATTCTGTCGGTCTTTTCTGAGTTAGGTAACAAGCATTACCAACCCAAATATTCTGGGTATACCTAGTAGGACCATTTTTGCTTCAGTCATCTAACATTTCCTGTTACATGACTTTTTTGTTTTTATCTTTACCACACTTAATCATTCATACATTGTCTATTGCTCAGCAAGTATTGAAGACTCTGCATTATAGTAATTTTTTCTTGTTCTCCAGGGGTGGAGAGGGGTGCTTTAATTAGAGCGGCTCTGAGAGCCATTCTAATTAAAGCACCTATAGCCTTATGAAGCCCCCATCGCCATTTTGAAGCATGGGGATGCTAGGAGTTTTTTTCTGGATGATTTTTAGTGTTTAAGTAAAAAAAAGTTCAGCCATGTCTGAGAATTATGTCTCTATGATCTAGAATGAGATTGGGGGAAGTGTCGTTTGCCTAAGTTAAAATTCTTATCACTATTCATTGACATTGTAGGATCTCCATTCTCCGCAGTTGACACTTGCCATGTGGTAGGAAAGTTGCCCTGGTGTTACTGTTGTGTCTTTTGCTTTTCCCATGCCCAAATTCAGCTATTGAAAAACACTGCATATACTTAAAGATCTGTTAGACTCTGGCAATGAAGGCTGAAATCCAGGCCAAGATATTTTAGCACAAAGATTAAAATTTTGGCAAAAGATACCTTTTGGCCTGGTTGAAAGATTCATGTGCACAACTCAGAAACAGGCGTCAGCTGATGTTTCACATTTAGTAGGGCTGTGCGAAACAGCTGTCTCATTTCAATTTGGATTCAGCCATTTCAGAGGACAGTGATTTGTTTCAGTGTTTTGGATCACTGCTCTGGTTCGATTCAGCCAAATCTGCTCTAGAGTTTTAATGCTGTTTCGGAGATTCAGATCAGCAGGGGAGAGGCAGACACAGGAGGGCAGCTGCAGGTTCCCCTGCAGCTCCTCTGGCTGTGCCTGCCTCTCCCTGGGTGGAAGGAGCCACAGGAGAAACCCCCATGGCTACCCTGCCCGGGCCCATCCCCCCGCCCAGGCACCCCAAGCCTAGTCCCGGTGCTTAAAAAAATAAAACAAAAGCTCCACACTCGCCAGCTGTAGCAGCAGCAATCAGGGCCTCTGGAGGCTCATAGCAGAGCCCCCCCGCACAATGCAGGACACTGGGGGCAGTGGGGATCTCCACTCCAGGTTGGCATCCATGCAGTAGCTGTCGCATCATGTGGGTGCAACTCGGCAGGGCGCTGTGCACTGTCTGGGAACTGGGGCAGCTCCAGCAGTCACCTGGAGCCTAGCACCACTCAGCCCCAGCTTCCAGACAGCACGCAGCGCCCTGCTGAGCCATGCTACACCCACCCCATGGGGCAGCTGCCACACGGGTGCCAGGTGGGGGAGGCTATCCCCACTGCCCCACAATGCACAGGGAGGCTCTGCCACAATGCCTCAGAGGCCCTGAACACTGTTGCCAGAACTGGTGAGTGCGGGACTTTTTTTTTTTTTTTTTTTTGATTTTTTGAAGTGCCAGGATGCTGGGGCCAGGGACATCAGGGACAGGGCTGGGCGGGGAAGATTTGGGAGCAGGGGCTGTGTGGGGGGCTCTGCCACATGGCCTCAGAGCCCCCATAGCCCCACCTTTTTTTTTTTTTTTTTTTTTTTTTTTAAGTGCTGGGAGGCTGGGCTGGGCAGGGGATGGGGCCAGCCAGCTTCTCCCATGGCTCCTCTGGTAGGGTTCGATGCAGGCTGCACCAAGCAGACTCACGTGCTGGTGCTCGTCCCAGCCAGCAGTGGCAGCCAGCTGTCATCCTGCATGCAAATCCAGGGGACCACGCCCCCTGGGAGGGCTGGAGGGCTGTGTTGGACTCCTCCTGGGAGGTGCGGGCCCCCAGATCTGTGCGTGGGATAACAGCAGGCTGCCATCCCTCCGCCCCAGAGCACTGGGATTGGAATGGACCTCAGGGACAGATTGCAGATGCTGGCCAGCTACAGATTTCAGTATCAGAGCAGTCCTTCCCCCACTAGTCTTCTCCCTCCCCCTTAGTTTCTGTTTCCGTGCAAGCCCAGCTCCAAAACACCCAAAACATTTCAGATGGTTTCGTTTAGTTTCAGAGGGTTCCACTTCATTTCGGATTCGGTGTTTCGGATGCCAAAATGGGCTGAAACACCTCTGAAACAAAACAGCTGCCGAAATTTCACACAGTCCTAACAATTAGTTCTATGATGTTACTTTGGCATAACACATTCACAGTAAGAGGTCTTCCTGAGATGAGCCAAGACCCCCTTCCCCGCACCCCTCCCCCACCAGAAATAAACCCTCTGTCAAGAGGACTTGTAAAAACATATTTTACATAAATTTGTGGCTCATCATTTTTTATTAAAATTTGAATTTTCTGGGGTCTTGTGATAAGTAGGTGAAAGCAAACCTGGAAAATTGATTTTTTTCCTATTTTTTCAACTTTAACACAAAAAGTAAGAAAACTGTTGCATCTAAAATGGGAAGTAATGTAATGGTTCCATAATGAGACAAGTACAATCAGTGAAGTTGGGAGTCATGCATTACTACATCACAGAGTCACAGATACCTAAACCTAGAAATGGCCTAGAGAGAAAAGATAAAAAAACAAGATCTCCAAGTGCTAAATACCAAGCACACAAACAAAGACTTGCCTCTAGCTTCTGCTGGAGGTCCCTTGGTGATTTTGGAATGGTGAATACCCAAAGAGCCTGGGCAGACAGTGAGAAAGCCAACAGATGGTTCTAAATAAAGGGAACAGAAACAGGTGACTGACTAGTCTGAGAAGAATAAAAATAAAGTGGGAGCAGTGCCATGGTATTATCATTTTTGTAGAACCACCTGGAGTGGTTGCTGGCTTGTCAATGAATGCCAAAACTGAGTAGTGCCCATCTACTAACCCTAATAAAAGTATACAGGAATAGAATTCCCTTGAAGCTACTTGCATGCTTTTAGAAGATCTATTTGTTTAAACTATTTAGATAGGTCATGCAGGTCATCACACCACTTGGCTTTAAGAACAATAATTCTTTAAGTCTTCATGTCAAATTGTTCACCATATCAACAGTCATGATATTGATTAACAGCGAGAAGTAGACAACTTTTAAAAAAGACAAAGAACTTGGGAATTATCATTACTTCCAAAGTTATTTTAGGAAGATATAGTGGGGCAGCTGAATGGACCATTATAAATCCTTGCACTGCTAGATAGGATGTTTAGTTTGAAATCCAAGACTGAACACTTCTTTTTATTAACACAGCAAACTATCACCACCCCCCTGCCATAAAATGGACCAAGTTTCCCTTAGATCACTCTATCTTAGATTGAGAGCATTTTAGGCAGAAGTTTGGGTTCAGAGCCTGCTTACCAATATTTTTCACGTATTTCAAGTTCAGCTGAAACAAACATAGCTGTTTTAAATTTTACATCACCATTTGTATCAGATCAGAGAAGGCAATTCAGTTGCATAGGACCTGTCTAGAGTCTAATGAAGTTATCCAAAATAACAATGGCTTCTCTAAATTCAAAATTTAACATATAAGCTCATAAGTAAACATTTGGAATCAAATTCTGTATGCTGCAAGACAAACGCGTGAAAATGTAGCTTAAAATACACCTGCATCGATATGTGCGATGAGGGCAAAACAGCGTACACCAAATCAGCCCTTGGAGAAACATGGATCATAAAATAGGATGGAATAAAGATCTGTATGTATGGCTAGTGTTCACTTAACAGCTAATGCTATATGTGGATCCAGACCTAAGAAGTTTCCTACACAGTGACTCAGTAGATTTCAAACTACCTTGCTTTCAATGCTTACACTAAAGCAAATGCATTTTTCACTAGGTCCACTGTAACAAAAAAAATTATAAAAAATGTTTAAAAATAAAAATTAATGATAATGCCTAGGGACACAAATGGCACATGAACCGGTATAACTGATCAGAAACCATTTCAAATCTGTAACACAACAGAAGTTAAGTGCACAGAAACCTTTTTCAAAACGCCGAAACCAGTTTAAGATAAACCTGGATGTAGTATCAGACTTAACTGATTTGGTTAAATTGATTTATTGAACTTCTGTCCCATATCCCCTCCAGATTCAACTTAAATCTCAGTCCCCCAGCATCCAACGATGCTTTGCACCTCCCCTGAACCCCGCCCCCCTCACATGGTGGGTGGGCTAGCCTTGGCCCAAGCTGTTTGCTCCAGATGAGCAGGATGCATGCTCTAGCACCCCCAGCTTCTGGCCTGGGCCACTGCAGGCATGTGGCTGCATTTCCAGAATCAAAAGTGAATGTCTGTTCACTTGCTTATTGGTTCAATCTACACAGTGAAGACTAACCTCCAAAGATTCAATTGACTCAGCCTCGGGATTTTTGACTGTCTGTACTTAGCCAATGAATATGCAAGAACTAGCTTCTTTTAAAAAGTTTAAAAATAGTTCAACTGGTTTCTTTTCTCCTTCAAATTTGGCTTTCTTTAAAACCTTCAATCTTAAAGAGATCTACAAAATATAGCAAATGTGAAATTTCTGCCATCAGTTGTTTGTTTTCAAGTTGTCCAAGGGTGACTGGGAATTGAACTAGGAAATCTGGAGCTAAAAGTGTTAGCCTCCACAGTTTCAGCTAAAGTACTCTGCATAAATGTAGAAGTAAATATAAATGTGGAAGTCACCTCCTCTCTGGACTCAGCATAGAGGATGACACACAGGATGAATAATTCATAATTATTGCTGGCAAAGAAAATTATGCATTGTTTTGAGGTTCCCTCATTCTCAAATAATTAAAAGTAGCTTACTAGATTTGGTTTAAATACTTTTACACAAGCTTGATGGATCATTAAGAGGGCGTGTGTCAAAGTACACATTTTATTTAATGCAACTTAAAAATCTGCAACAAAAAAAAAAGGAATTAGTTCTTAAGATTATGTTACAAGTCTCCCTTTAACAAAGGCATAACTACTGGCTTTATTTCTAATAACTACTGAATCATTAAGAAATTACAAGTGAAATCAACTGAATGGTTATTATCTGTAAGAAGAGTACACTGGAAGAAAATTGAAGGCTATATCAATGTTAATCCTCCAAGGTGTTCTCAGTAACAAACAAAAATTGATAGTCTACCACATATGGTTTTAAGATGTTGGCATCTTTTAATCACCACTATGAAGGATAGTATTTGCTTACATTATATAAAAATATAATACACAAAAGCCTGAATAGTTGACACTAAACATCAAACAACCAACAAATGAAAAAGGCACCACTCAGAGCTATGTAATCATAAGAGGTTTGAGAAAGAACATTCTTAAATTTAGGGAAAAGCATGCATGGAGTTTTAATATAAAACACGGCTCCCTTTTCTAAAGATAAAACAGTTTACAAAGTAGGCTTTCAAGCAATAACACTGAAGCCATTTTTTTACAATTCACATTTCTTTTTCATGATCTAACAAGTCCTGTGTGCTGATTAGATTAATTCCAGGGCAGATTGCCTCTGCTAAATATGCTATCTTTAATTTCTTTAAGAAAAAATGTAATTGCCTAAGCAACCATATTTTTGACCTTTAGCCCCCACAAACACTTCACTGTGGTCAAAATCTGCTCCAGAAATAATGATATAGCACTAGCATTTTCCTTTAGTAGGCACATACCAATGAAAGCAACACATCTCAAATTCCCTAGGCATTATATTTATATTACCTTTTGTTTTCTAATCCATTTGTCTTATATGTGTTACTAAATAAGGCAATTATGTAGTGATTGGCTAGTTAGAATTACTCAATTCAATCTTTAAAATACAGGCCCATTTTGATTTGGAAATCTTCCAAGTTGAAATAGGAATAATTTTATTTCTCAGTGGTATCAGATTTAGGTTTTATTCTCTTATGAGTTTTTATAGCTTTATTTAAAGTTTTACTCTAAAGAGTGAGTGGATAAAAATGGTGTTTTGTTACTCCATAGATCTTAGCTTTGTATTTAATGAGAATCATTTACTCATATTACTGCAAAAATGTTTGGGGCTTGTTCCCTACTGCTTTTTTTTCACTTTTGAACAGACTTGACACTTCTCAGACAGTGTGAGCTGGATTCTTTTCTTCACACATCATGAATGGATTAACTTATCAAGTTTCTATCATTTATACTAAGGCAAACACTGACTCTCGTAACCAATGTTGATGCACAAGAAGGAAAGGATTCAGTGTGGAGTTAATATCCACAATAGAGTTTGCAATGCTGGTAGTTCAATAAAAAAGAACATGTAGAATTTAGAAATCAATAAGGCTAGCAAACATGGAACTCTCAAAACTGTTATGACAGATCACACTTCTGATTATAAAGAAAGCACCTGAAAATATTCAATGAACAACATATCTGAATTTTTAAATACTTCATGTTGGCTGTTTGAGTCATAAATATGAGTATTTTGTAAATAACAACATAAATTTTGTGTTTTAGTGTTTAAAGATTTCTTTATGAGGGAGATGATGATTTAAACGGAATTTTAGTCATATTGGGTGGGTGAGAGGAAAGCACTGGTCCCGATTTGGAATTATTTCAGTTCTCATTTCACTCCCCATCAGTGGATGTGTGATATATGAGTGGCTATTCAAGAGTCACCATTTCACCATTAGGAATAACTATTAATTTTTTCTAAGAAAAGGTGATAACTGGGCATCTCCCAGGGCTTCTCCCTGGGCATATACTGTTTTACAGAAATATCTTCCAATCCATTTTAAAGCCTGATAAACACAAATTAGTAAATAGTCTTGGATGACCTTCTTTGTGTACTGGATGTCAGGACATCTTCCCAGAATTACATTATGAGATTAAATTAGCTGCTTTTCAGCCTATTTGATTTATACTATTAGAGATGAAGGGGGTCTATTTCCAAGGCTAGGGACAGAAGTTACATATAAACCAGTTTAAGGGATCAAAACTGATGTAAACCTGTAACAAAACAGAAGCTCAGTGCACATAAACCAGTTTCAAAATGCTTGAAACTGGTTTAACATAAACCTGGCTGAATGCAGTATTGGACTTAACTGATTTGACTTAAACTGGTTTATGAAACTTCTGTCCCAGACCCTTTTCTGGGTCAAGGCTGGACTGCCTGCTCCAGAGAGCAGGGCTGGCCCCTCCCCTATTCCCAAGCTGGAGCAGCAAGGGCTGGCTGACAAGGGGGTGGGGGAGGCAAGCCCTGCTGGGGATAAAGCCCAGTCTATGGCGGGGGGGAGGAGGGGGACACTACCTCTCCCCACCAGGCAAACCCCAGCTGGGGCCTGGGGCCAGGGAGGGGGGTTAAACACCCCTGCCCCTGCTCAAACTTACTGATGGCTGCAACTGTGGACTACAAATTCCAGAGGCACATGGAAGCAGGAAGAGGACGTGATGAGCAACCCTGAAGAGTCCTGGTGCTGTGATTCTGGACTGCAAATCCCAGAGACCGTGGGGGCAGCGGGAAGAGGAAGTGAACACACAACCAGAAAGCCATGCTCCACTGCAAGCATGTGGCTGCATTTCCTGAATCAAAGGTAAATGTCTGTTCACTTCGGTTTCAATTTAACCTGTGCAGTTTAGACTAACCTGCAAAGACTACATCGATTCAGCCTCAGGCTTTTTGACTATCTGTACCTAGCCCAAATGTTTTCTTTCATTCACTCTGTAATGGCTCCATCCAGTGGTATCACTTAATATTACTCATCAGCCCCAAGTGTTTGCCCTTGCAGATATTGGTAATAGTTGCTTAATAAGATTTTGAGGCCACTCAGTTAACTAACCAGGTAACATAGTGTAAGTTATAGACAGTCTGCTTAAATCCATACACCAGCACCTAACCTGGAGGAAAAGAACAGGCAGAAACTATGGAATAACAAAACTATTTGATAGAGCTTATGCCTGTTTGATGACACCCATATTAGTGGCCCTTAAGGGTCCCTCTACATGTGCAGATAAAGGCACTATGGGATCTAATATATAGTTCAAACAATCACGCCTCCTGCTATACTATTCATGGATTAGGGAGGGGTTCCACCCCCCTCCTTGATAACAGAACATTTGTCACCCCATCAGAAACCAAATAGCCTCTCTCATTAGTTCAAACTCTTCTTAAAAAAAGAAGAAACAGAGGGACATTACAGGCTGAGCTGTTGATTAGCTCCAAAAAGCCTTATCTGCCACAGCACAGACCATAGCCAGCTTGTGGTCTGATAGCTAATGCTGTGTGTCTGTGTAAGGCAGAAGGGATGGGGAATCCCTGCTTAGCAGCGAGTGGGGAGGGGAGGGGGAGAGCAGGAGGAAGCCAGGTAGACCCTGCTGTGCCTGCAAGTCTCTGCTGGAGCTGCAGCCAGGGAGTAGAGGGGAGGGGCCAGCCCTGCTATGGAGCAGAGAGCCCCATCCAGCCCAGAGAGCATGCCGGGATGCTGGGGGTGTCTGGTTTAACTTAAACCAGCAAGGGGTCTGGGACAGACTGCATAAACTGGTTTGAGCCAAATCAGTTAAGTGTGATGCTACATTCAACCAGGTTTATCTCAAACTGGTTTCAGCCATTTTCAAACCAGTTTATGTGCACTGAACATCTGTTTTGTTACAGGTTTAAACCAGTTTCTGATCACTTAAACTGGTTTATGTGTAATGCCTGTCCCTAGCCAAAAAGTCCTTCCTAATCTCCAACCTAAACTATATCAAATCTTTTCACCAACGCCGACTCTCTTCCTAACAAAAGATTTAATTAACACCTACAAACATGACCCAGGTTATTTCAACTCATAGGGATATGAACCATCATTCTAACCATCATGGTTAGAAAAGAGGCATGCATCTGAATTTCTGTTCAGCGCAGCAACAGATGGGCACCACCTCCAGGTTTGAGAACTGCAACTCACTATATTTCAGAATGAAGTTCCACCTCCCCACTGCCCTCCAACATCTCAATCAGTATAAAAAGTAGCAACCCATTTGTTTAACACCACCAGTCATCTGAACACAACACTGAAATTCTTCATTTTGGCAGCTGGTCATACCTAGTCGGGAGACTGACTCTTACTCAGTGACCCTGGACTCTCATGATAATCCCAACATACTGGAAAAATAAAACTAGGGCAAATCTTATGTTTGAAGACAGAAGTCTCACCTGAAGTAGACCAAGGAGAAAAGTGTAGCTTTCACCTGCAGAATATAAGAATGTTCATGGAGCTAACTATTTTCTCAGCTAATGCAAACTTCATTTCTTCAGCTAAAAGCTTTGCCCTCAGCCAGTTCTTCTCAGAAAGACACACAGTACATCTACTCATTCACACACTACTGTGCTGAACAAAGCCTATGAACAAATTAAGTTGCAACTACAATGGGCAGGAAGAGAAGAAAAAAGGGGACAGAAAGAGATTTGTTTCTAAATATTTGAGATGCACTCAGGGGCACATGCAGACACTGCTACCTTAAATAGTGAGAAGTGTCCTAAATTGGCTTATTTCTTATAAGACTCTCTTCAGGTTTTCTTTTTATTGGACTAGTGCGAAATTTGTTATTTTAAAAGCACCTTCATTTTCCTGTTTGTGTCTAACTGATAAGCAGCAGCTGTACTGGGCAAATCTAAGAGGTAAACAGGGATGGATTTCTGCTGCAGTGGATAGCCTCACGCAAAAGAGAAAACAAGAAAATGCTAAAATAACGTTCTACTTTTGACACTAAACAGATTCAACAGATTCTTAAAAATCAAAGGCATACCATTTTAGTTCTTAGGTCTTTGTGGTATATTGATTTCTTTTAGTCCTTGATTTACATCTGTGAATGCCTATCATACTGGCACACAAGAAAGTAACACTCATGGGGCAGTTAAACTACAACACGAATGCAATCTTCCAGTTAAAGATGAAGCCTTTAAATCTCTAGAGGATTTTTTAAAACAGAGCAGTAACATACAAGTTTATGTCAGAGGAAAAGCCGACAAGCTTGTGTGAATTTCTGTTAAAGTTGTAGATGTGTTTTCTTGATTCCCAAACACATGTAAATGTGTCACTTTTGGATTTATTGGTTAAGCAGCACAATCCATCTGCTGACTTCTTTTAGTAACGGTGGACTACAATCCTTATGAAATCGAATATTTGTTGATACGTTCTGAGAGTATGGAAAAATATCTTCCGTTTCAAAACTGATTTTGCATATATCCTACTTTTCTAAAACTCCTTGAAAGACCATATGTGCAATTTTTTATTATGAAGCATGCATTTTTCAGTTCTTTGAAAATATTTCAAACAAAACCATTTTCCCCCCAACTTGATGTGACTTGTGTTTCAGGACAAGCTGTCTTTGACAATCACTGTTCCAGAATCAGCCTAACCGACACTGTGTATTTTAGTTCTGAACAAGCAAATGGAGTTGAACGATCCAAGATATTTTAGTTAAAATTGTTCAAAATTTAGCTTGAAGAACTGGATGGGCATCTGATAAAATCTAGCACAATCATGAAAGAGAATACTAAAACTCACAGTTATTCAGTTCCCTGC
>NW_005842136.1:572376-597167 GCF_000455745.1 Alligator sinensis | reverse complement strand
ATTCCTGCCTTCTATAAATTGACAGAAAATCTTAAAACTACATTTCTCTCAAGTAGTTTTTACTTCTGCACCTGCCACTCACAGAGCAAATGGCCATAAACTTCCGTGATCTTAGCAAAATCACTGGCGTTCATATTCTATCTAGACAAATATACATGTCAGCAAACATAACTCCTGAACTGGATGCAAATAGATTATTCACTGGCATTAGGAGGTACTGCATGCTGCCTCTTTGCATTGATCTTTATGACCACTATGGATACTTCTAAATTCTATTAGTGCTACAGTTTCCTTTAGAAGCTGGGCATTTCTTTGGCAGTATAAACATGTGGTCTTATTGTACACTGGTGTCTCGCAGGTAGGACTTTCTTTCCAAGTTCCAACCATTCATTTGCTTTTGGAGTAAAATGGTAAATTGGGCCTTCTCCTGCTCCAGTGAATAGCAAAACTCCTACGTTAGGGACAGACATTCAAAAAGCCAGATCCTGAATTGATTCAATTTTTGCAGGTTAGTCTAGTCTAACCTGCTTAGACTGAACCAATCTGCAAGTGCACAGACATTCCCTCTGAACTGAGGAAATATAGGCACATGCCTGCAGCTGCTCAGGTCAGGAACCAGGAGGCACTAGAGTGTGCTCTCAGCTGCAGGAAAGCTGTGCTGAGGAGGTGGGGGGGCGGGGGCCTGGCCAGCCCCAGCTGTAGTCTGAAGTGAACTGGCCAGGGAGGGGCTTTAATTCCACCTCCCATCCCACTGGCAAGGACCCCAGCCAGAGTCCACCTGGTACTCCCCCTTCGCCACTGCAGCAGCAGGGGCGCAGCTAGAGGCCAGCTGGCATGGCCCCCCAAGGCAGAGGGGGCAGGGAGGGGGTTTATTCCCCCCTCTGCCCCCAGGAAACCACAGTGGGGCCTGCCAGCCCTGACTGCCGCCGTCATTGATAACTCCGTGTGGGATGAGCAGTGGAATAAGCCCCCACCCTGCCCCCTCCACCAGATGACAGATGAAGGGTGGAAATAAACCCCCTCCATGCCCTGGTGCCTAAAGGGGCTGAGGAAAGCCTCTGGCCACGCCCCCGTCCGTGCCTCTGCAGCAGCAAGAAGGAAGCACCAGGCAAACCCTGGCTCAAGTCCATGTTGGTGGGACAGGGAGTGGGGAATTAAACTCCTTCCCTGGACAGTTCACTTCAGCCTACTGCCAGGGCTGGCCACACCCCCACCGCTGGAGCAGCAAGTGGAAAAATGCCTGGCAGGTCCATGCCTGTGGGACAGAGGAGGGAGAGGGGAATAAACTCTTCCCTGACCCCTTCACCTGAGGGGGGCCACCATCTGACCATGCCCTTGCCCCTGCCTGCCCCTGCTCCAGCTAGCGAGCAGAGGGGCAGGGCCAGCCCTGCTCTCTGGAGCAAACAGCACAGCCCAGGGCTCCAGAGCATGCTGGGATGCTGGGGGACTCAGACTTAAACCAGGAAGGGGTCTGGGGCGGACGTTTCATAAACCTGTTTGGGCTCAATCAGTTAAGTCTGATACTGTATTCAACCAGGTTTATCTCAAACTGGTTTCAGCCATTTTGAAACTGGTTCATGTGCACTGAACTTATGTTCAGGTTTAAACCAGTTTCTGCTCACTTAAACTGGTTTATATGTCCTTAGCCCCATTGTCTTCAGTTATGATGATCAAGTCCTCAGTAAGTTGTACTCAGAGTGTGCCTTCATCCGTTACCCAGGAATATGTATTGACACTATAGAATGAGAAGGCAGCAGAAGCAGGCAGATGTAACTAATTAAATCAGTAAGGGTCAACCTTTAGTAGCAGGCATGCCACAAATTATCCCTGCACCCGCCCCAAGTGCCATTCAAATCCCTTTCCCCTGACCCATCTTCTGCTCTGCTTTCTGCTTCCTTCCCCATCTACTGATATACTTCCTGTCCCCTCCCTAATC
The DNA here is from genome assembly GCF_000455745.1 of Alligator sinensis. NCBI lineage: Eukaryota > Metazoa > Chordata > Crocodylia > Alligatoridae > Alligator > Alligator sinensis. The sequence goes on along the minus strand of NW_005842136.1, from coordinate 595,231 downwards.
TGCCATGTGCCACACAGAGGCTGCCTATGCCACTTCTGGCCACCCCTAAATTAAATATTTCAAGCAACCTATCTACAAGAGGTACTTATTGGGAATATTTTCTCCAAGACAAACTTTAACAAAAAAGAAAGAAAAAAAGAGAACATGTCACAAGTTTTCTACATTTTAAAAAAAATTTAATTCAAAAGCCCAATGTGGTACATAGGACTTTTCTGAAAAAGTTTATGCTCTAATTAATTCAGTTGGGTAATAACAATAAATATTAAATTATTACACAGTGCTTCTTATCCATCCCAAAACAGCCTAAAAAGGTTAGTATCAACGGGGAGGCTAAGAGGAATGAGGAAGCGTGATTTTTCAGAAGCCCAAAGGTCAAGTAGATGCCCAATTTCTATCCAAATAAATTAGGCATCTAATTTCCACCTCTGCCTTTGAAAATATCCACCTATAGCAGAGGCATAACAAGCAACTTCTGCCTCATTGGCAGCAGCAGCTGGGTTGGCAGCAGTAAAAGCAGCCACCAGTCTTGTGCTCCCTCTAAAACGGGTGACCCGGGCTGATGCCCCACTCACCCACCCTCAGATATGCTACTTCTCCTTAGCAGTATGCTACACATAGGGAAAAGAAGCAAGGAATCATCAGGCAACCTGCCAAGGTAGCACAGCAGATGAGAGACAGAGCCAGGGACAGAACAGATATCTCCTAACTTGGCACTGTATTGCCCTATTTGACTATGCTGCTTCAAAGTAGATAGGTAGATAGGAATTTCTAGCCAAATTAAACTGTGCTGGCATAATTTATCCCTGAAGGAAACATTCTTTTTAATCTGGAAGAAAAAGCAATCCAAATGGCCATTACCTAGAATTCCAGTAAATTAAATAACCATCAAATTAAATAATATAATAGCCGAGTTTAGGATTATTCCCATTTCATACCAAAGCCCTATGCTCAGTTCATACTCTTCAGTTCTCCGATTTCTCTACTCCATGCCACTAAGAAATTGAATTTTTCCTCTTAAGAAGCTGTTAGTTTGTATTGAGAAATAAAGTGAGAAAAATCATTTATCTACCTTGGCCTTCTCCCAAATACAACTACAACAACTAGAACCAATCCACACTAATGAGTCAGAAATTAGAGAAAGAAATCACCAATTAGGTTCATGTAGTCTATCCTCCTCGCCAGTTCTGGATCATTCCTTAATGCATATGAATTATTTTTTTAACAGTCACACATGTCCCCAGATATCGCTGTAAATGATAGACATTCACATGTCATAGAGTTTGTGTGTATGTGTATTTTGAAAGGTAATGTTTGCCTTAGAAGCTGCATATGGTCTGAGCTATGTGGCAGTTAGAATGCTTTAAAAACAAAACAAAACAAAAAACAAAAAAACAAACAAACAAAAAAACAACTAGCGGAGAAAATATCCAAATAAAACTTGAGCATCTTGTTGGTACAAAATGCAATGCCATCACAGGACTGCAGCAACTCAAATTCCCTTTTGGAAACGAAAAAACCATAATGAAGCCACTTCTTTTGGATGATGTCCACCTATTATTTTGAGCTTTGATTTTGTCAAGAGGCAGATAAGCAACTAAGATGCATCCATTTAGACTTTAGAAATACGGATCTATTGCCCTGAAAAACAGTGGGGCGCACATTATAAAACATAGAAATAAAAGGATAAGAGACATTTTTTATGACCACCCTCATAGGCAATGAATTGAGAAAACATGCTAACTAACATGTCTGCTTCCCCTTGGCACTTAACACCAGCACTACAATTTGTTCCAGCAGTGAATAAGAAACTTATTACCTGTCCTAGATTGTGAACTATTAGATTATAAATTTGCAGCGTCAAAACTATCTCTACCTATGCTTGTGTAGGACATGGGGTAGGGGTTTCCAAATGGCTTCTAGTTCTAGCTAAGCCAAATACTAATTTAAATTAATTCCTGTTGGATTCATGGTCCCACACAGGATCACAATGCAGAATTTGAGAATTGCTTATCCCTCATCCCAAATTCAGCAGCAAGAAAAAAAGGGTACTAGCAGTAGCAGCACTCAGTCCTTGCTCCAGAGCTCAGGGGCTGAGTGCCACCCCCACTGGTCGTCTCTTCCCCTGTACTGTATTCCAAAGGGGGGAAGAGGAGTAGGAAAAGGTTGGATATAACAGAGCTCACTCCCAGGTTCTGGAGCTACATGAAAGCAGGGGCTCCAGCCAGAACCCCACTGATCAGCTGGTGAGCTCAGAGCACATCTGGAGCTATTGAGCTGCACTGACATGCCAGTGAGCTCAGAGATCTCATTGTGCATGTGGCACATAGCCGAAGTGGTTTGTAACCACACAGTCTACCCTCTGCCCCACTTCAGTCTACCCCTAGTGGATATTTTGTACATATGTACACATTTCTACATGTGATTTACTATTCTCCTTGGTCAACTTTTGGTCAGCAAGCAATGCAAAACAAAATGCATAATACAATAACCTACATTTCAATTAAGGTCCAGCATTATTAGAGGTGAACTTGGGTATTTCCACTTATAACATAATAGCAAAGAAATATAAATATGGTGCATGAAAAAGTGACCTTTATTCAACTTAGAGACACTTATCTTCACCTTTAGGTGGGACATCAGAAAATGAACTTTCCAGCATTGCAAAAGCTTTCCTCAATTGAAATAATTAGTATAAGGACTCAAAAGCATCACTCTTCATTTTCAGATTTTAACTAAATTAAATGGCAGGTCATTTTTAAATCAAAATATAGCAAACTTCTCTAAAAAGCAGACATTTCACATCTGCCTGACTCCACTAAGAGCTGTGCCAGCAAGGGTGAAGTGCATTCTGGAAAGGCACTAGCTTTCAAAGAGACCTCAGGAGATGGCAGAAGCGGTGGGCACAAATATAAACATTCTGCCATCTGCCAAGTGACAGCAGAGGTCTTCTTTTGATCAATAGGAGGTATTATTCTGCCAGCAGAAGGAAGAGGTTCTGTTGCTACACGGGAGCTCAGAATGAAGACACATTCATAATTTTCCCAACAGATCCTAAGTTCTGCCAGCAAAATAATGTGGTAGAAACCAAGCCCACTGGGCATAACCAGCACCTAATCACATCAATAGAAAGTCTCCTGTTGACTCGAATGGGTGTTGGAATGGACCTTCAGAGCCAAATCTCCATTAGAGAATTCAGGAGTACACACCATCTTTTAGCAAACATCAGGCAGGCAATGTTAAACCCACTTTGGACTTCTCCCTCTACAGAGGCTCCTCAGACATCTCAAAGGAATTGGAAATGGTTGTGCAGTTGCAATGGGAGATATAGGATCATGGTGTCTGTCTAATACACTCTTGAAAATTTCCAGGGATGGAGATTCCACAACTTCTCTAGGTGGCCTGTTCCAATGCTTGATCACCTTCACAGACAAAGTTCTTCCTATTCTCCAGTCTCAATTTCCTCTGCTGCAGCTTGAAGCCTCTGTTCCTAGTCCTGTCCCCCACAGTCACAAAGAAAAGCTCAACTCTATCCTCTCTGTGATCACCATTCAGTTATTTGAAGATTGCTAAAAAAATCCCCCCCACCACCAAGTCTTTTCTTCTCCAGACTAAATAACCCACGTTCTTTCAGTCCTTCCTCATAAGTCATGTTTCCCAGTCATTTTTGTCACTTGCTTCTGGACTCTTTCCAATCTGTCCACATCCTTCTTGAAGTGTGGGGACCAAAACTGGACACAGTACCCCTGGTGAGGCCTCAACAGTGCTTAACAGATAGGCTAGGCAGGATTCGATTTTTATTAGTAAGCCCTGATAAATGTCGATTTTACAGACTGACAAAAAATATATTTCCATCACTAATTATCAACATTCATTGAAAGGGGACATAAGAAAAATGATGGCTGAAAACTTCTTAGAGTTCATTAATGTGTATAAAACATAATGAGTGGAGCAAATATTTACATTTCTGGCTAGAAAAGCCTGCTTTAGGGCGGAGCTGTGAATAATTTACACTGCGCATCATTCAAATGTACAGTGCATTACGGTTACAGTTGACAAAGCTCATATATCATACGTAGTTATATTTGTCACAGCAGGCAATTAAACTGCACTATAATAATATTATTAATAATACAATATAATAGAGGCTTTTTTGGTCTCATTTCAATAATGGGTCACAAAAGAAAATCTGTAGAGGAACACTGCAGTGAATACTCTGACCTAGAATTAAGAATAGTTAAAAAGACTGGCAAGGGAAATGAGGAGATTTTGTACTGCACAGTTTCTAAGACAGAAGTCACCCGACAGGCATATCACATTATTGAACATTTGAATAGTAAGACTCATTTGAAATTAAAAGAAAGTAAAAAAAGGACAACAGGCTATGATGGAAGCCTGCTTGGGAAGAATGAGACAGCAGAAGGAAGAAGCAGTGGATTTTCCTCACAATCTGGTATGTGTGTTGTGCTTTGAGGCTATTCCAAAGAATGTGGCCTAGGGCTCAAGCTATTTATTTGCTCTGCTTCACAAATATGCACCAGCATCTTGCACTTGCCCAGAATGTCATTGGCTGGAAGAAAAATACTTGCCTTAAGTTTTCGCCCACCACCAAGTAGCAATTAAGGAACTTTTGAGTGGTGAGAAATTCATGAAACACCCAAGCCTGCAGGACAGCCAGCAATTAACGCCCTTGCAGTGTTCTACAGTGATAAAAATAAGTCTGTAAATAAAATTCTATTAAAATACTCTGTTGTTGTTCAGTGCAACACAGGGGTCATGTCAGTTTGGATTCAAGATGTGTTGAGAGAGTACAGCCTAACATGGGAAAATTGTGTGTCAATCAAGAGTGATTCCACAATGTACATCCAAGACCTAATGAAGGATTTGAAAGAAATGCATCCACATCTGCTGCACATTCCATGTATAGCTCATCTTTTGCATGTGGCCATTGATTGTGCATGAAAACCAGATGAGTTCCATGACATCAACGAATCTGCGGTACATTTTCCAGCGATATCTAAACATGTCAACAAGCAAAGGTGGTAAGTATTTTTTAAATTCTGTGCTAGCACAAGTCCATCAGATTTTTGGGTGCCAGCCCCTGACCCACCAACTGTGTCATGCAATCTCATTGGTTTTCCTGGCTTGCACCAGCAAAACACATTCATGCACATTGGAACAGTGTGACCTACTTTGTTACTAAAGAACTAGATGCAGTCACTTTAAAAAAAACAAAACAATTAAACTACAGAGGATGGACAAGGATGATTGAAGTCAGCAAGAACTGTGTTGCAAGTTACCATTTGTTTGGTATTTTTCGGGGAAATCTACGCTGTTCATTTGCAAATGCAAACAAATGTACCCCAATACATCACACTGACACTGCTTAACTGCGATCTATAAGTTGCCGTTGATGTAAATAATGCTGTGAAGAAGTGGAACTCAGGGGAATGGACTCTAAATGCCAGCCCTTTCATCCGCAATACATGCTTGTGCTTCAGAATTTCAAAGCAAACTGAAGGCAACCATATCCTGCAATGTACCAGATTGGATTGGAATCTGTCTTTGCCAACTGTAAAATGTTTGACCCATTTATCAAGGCTCAGATGTCATACAATTACAGCAACTACAAAAATATTCTGTGTATTATTACTACATTCACTTGCAAGGCAGAGGAGTTCAAGCACGACGTTGACTTGTACGTGGCATGTGAAATGCCCTGTGATAGCAACATAACAGCATTTGATTACTGGAAAAGTGAAACCCAGTCACTGCCTGTTATGTCCGGTGTTGCATTACATGCACTCACAGTACCAGTAACTTCAGTGTCTATGGAAAGACCATTCAGTTTGTTCAGAAAAGTTCAAGACAAGCATCGCATGAACCTCTCTCTGAAGACCAGCTTGGACAGCTCAACATTTTGTACTACAATAAAGACAAACTCAAATTTGGAGAACTTTCAAAATCTGGATTAGTTTAATGGAGTTAGCAAATGATAAATTCCAAAAACTAACAAAAGAAAAGATTTTTTTTTTACTTATTTTTAATTTTTTCACTTTTTAAAAAAAACAAATGTATTACCAAATGAAAAAAATGATTTAAAGCAGGTATGATTTATTGATTTTTATTGATTTCTGGATATTTACTTTTTATATTTTGACGTGATTTTATAAAGCTTTTAACAGTATACTGTAATTAAAAATTGCCTTCCCTCCACACCCCTAATTTTGCACAATCCTGAATAAATTTAATTGATAAAAATTGAAATAAATGCTTAAAAATAAACATCAATATTATCCATCAAAATTATTTTAAAGATAAACTCGAATTCTGCCACGTCTATGAATAGAGCAGAAAGATCACTTCCATTGATTTGCAAGAGACACTCCTTTTAATACAACCCAGTACGATGTTGGCTCTTTTTTTTTCTAATTTGCAACCAGAGCACACTGTTGATTTATAGTCAGCATATGGTCCACTTTAACCCACAGGTCCTTCTCTGCAGTACTGCAGCCTAGCATGTCACATTTGTGCATGTAATTATTGTATCCCAAGTGCAGGACTTTGCACTTGTCTCTACTGAATTTCATCTGGTTGACTTTGCATGCTTTCTCCAATTTATCCAGGTCATTCTGGATCTTAGCCTTACCCTCCAAAGTGTTTATGTGGCTAAAAAGACAAGGGCTTGCACAGCAGCAGCTGTTTCTGAAGGCGCCTGTCTTCATACTAGAGTGCAATCCATTAACTACAAATTCCCCAAATCCTAAGTGTTAGAAACTGAAACGACTTCAAAACACAACTTCCCTCAACTCTTGCAAAGAGAAGGCTCCTAGAAAACGCTGACAAAACTTTTCCTCATTCTTTTCCTACTTGCCCTCTCCTCTACAGGAGGTGCTACAGCCCCATATTTAGGTCTTATTTAATTTAATATTGTTCAAACCAGGTTTTAAAAACACCATTTTTAAATACAGCTCCTGGCCCAAAATCAATGTGGCCATAGAACAATAGATAAATTTGTTCTAACTGCAGATAGGTTTCATACCGTTGCTTATAAAATGTGAATTGTGGTCCTTAAATTCATCCAGTTGTGATGGTTCCTATACTGTAACTCTGTGCAATTCATGCAGCAATTTTCCCCTCCACTTAATAAAAACTCATAGAGCTGAAAATGCTTACAGTGGTACCTATATCTCAGGCTAAACAAACTATCTGCTCTTAGTTTTAAAATTATATTTACTTTGACATTTTATCTTTCCATAATGCAAGAGGGCTTCAATTTCTTGGTATAATTCTCCACTTTCCATGCCCCTTTTCTGTCGACTCAGAGAACTGCTAACCAACAGATTCTATAATAAGATAGACATTTCTTTTCCCATCAACATGGTAGTAATTTAAGCATTTGCTGCCCATTACTGCTAATGGGAGTTAAAAGTATAAAGACCCCATAATTCCACCCCCCCCCACAAATGATCCAATTTATATCAATGTCCCAATAATATTGTGCATGCATAACATATGGAGGAAAATGGGATGTTTAGGGAAAATCTAATGTAATTCACATTCCATCCCAAACTTCATGGGACACTAACCATGCAGATAAAATGCCTTTACAGGGAATATATATTAATGCACAGAGCAATATTCAACAGGACAGTATAAGAGAGAAGCAAGCAGGTTTTCCAAATAAGATTTCATTCTACCCCCTTCCACCAATATGAAAAGTTGGAAGCAAACGAACAGTAAAGATTCACAAACAGTGAAATGGCTCTGTCAGCAAGTCGCAAGCATCAACATATCTGTCTCAATAAAGTCAGTTGTATGGCAATATGAAATTTTAGAAAGGAAAATAAAAACAAAATGAGATTCCTCAGCTGAACATTTCCAGTTTGGTTTCCTTTATTTCACTCTTTAGTAAACTTTTTTTTACCATATTTCTTAACTAGTCAGTTCTTATTTCATATTTCTTCATCCTGCAGCTCCCAAAAGATGGATCAAAGTTGTGCTTTTTACAGAACCCCAGTGACATTAACTAGCCTCTCTACTGACTCACCAGTCTGCTGCCATGTAACTTACAGGATCCAGTCCCTAGGTTGCCTTTTTAGAAAATCAAATGCTTAGGATAACTCAAGTACAAGTTTTTCCTAGGCAGTCCTAGGCATAAGAAAAATCCACCAATTTCAATTAATACGTTTACTGATATTCATAGAGTCATAGAAAATTAGGGTTGGAAGGTACCTCAGGAAGTCATCTAATTCAACCCCCTGCTCAAAGCAGGGCCATCCCCAACTAGATCATCCTAGCCAATGCTGTGTCAGGCTGGGTCTTAAAAACCTCCAAAAATGGAGAGTCTACAACCTCTCTGGGTAACCTGTTCCAATGCTTTACTACTCTTGTCATGAAAAGGTTTTTCTTGCATCTAATCTAAGCTTCTCTTGCTGCAACTTGAGACCATTGTTCCTTGTTCTGTTCATCTGTCACCACTGAGAACAGTCTAGCTCAGAGGTAGACAACGTTTTTGGCCAGAGTGATGAAAAAGCTGCAATGTCTACCTTGTAACATGGTGGAATGCCAGCATGCCAGAAAAACAAAACCAGGGCAGGGAGTACGTGGCAGGGCACACTGCATATTGATATAATTAATAATCATAATTGTTGCTTTTTATTTTTTACAGTAAATACTAGGTTTTCTAAAAATTCTAAAACTGGTAACAATAAATAAAAATTTATATACTACCTTTGTTCTTGTGTATTCTTTTTTGTTAAGCATGTTGTAATGAGACACAGAGACAGAGAGAAAGAGAGAAGAGAAAGAAAAAAGAAAAAGAGGAGAGCAGAAACAGACAAAAAACAAAAAAGGAGAGAAGAGAGAAAAGGAAGAGAAAGAGGTAAAGAAAGCAAAAAGAAACAAAAGAGGAGAGAAAAATAGAAGAAATAGAAAAAAGGAGAGAGAAAACAGGAGAGGAAAGAGATTAGAGAGTAAAAGAGAAAGAAAAAAGGGAAAGTAAACAGAAAAGAAAAAGAGAAAAAAGAAGAGAAGAGAAAGAGGGGATAAAAAGAGGGGAGAGAAAAAAGAGCAAAAAAGAAAGAAAAAAGGAGAGAAAAAGAAGACAAGAAAAAGAAAAAGAGAGAGAGAAAGAGAGAAAAAGAGAAAGAAATAGAAGAGAAAAAAAGGAGAGATAAAGAGGATGTGCCTTCGTTGCCAACGTCTCCCACCACTACCGGCTGCAGCTCAGGCCTGTCCATCCAGGGCAGTGTCCAAGGCAGTGACACCCCAGCAGCAGCCATCAAGGCTGGGGGGCTCATGCCATCCCGATGATCTCGGAGCGAGGTCTCAGGCAGACAGTCCCACATCCAACCTAGGCAGGGGCAGCACCAGGGTGCCAAGAACTGGGGACAGGATCTGGGCAGCACAGAGAAAAGCAGGTGCAGAGGGAGGCACCACGGGCAGGCTGGCCCATGTAGCCCCTTGGGAAGGCGGGCCCAGGCAGGAAGCGAGGGGTGCCCCAGGGCTCCGTGGGGCCACCCAGTGGCACCCAAGGTGGGGCCAACCTCAGGCTGTACAGCTCTGCAGGCATGGGGCACAACCACCCTGCCTCCTGGCTGGGGCAAGGCACTGGGTTTGGGGGGCTTCTGGCTTCATGCTCAGACTCCCTGCATGCTGGGCACAGCGCAAGCGGGACAGAACTGCCCCTGCTGCAAGGGCCTGGCTACCGGAGCCACCCAGGCCCCAGAAACAATCACCGTGGCTTCCTTGGCCTGCCCAGGCCCCGGCCTTGCCCACCTGCAGCTCCCTTCCAGGGGCTGGGGCCAGGGCACACGCTGCACAGGGCCACTGAGCTGCAGGCTCGCAGCCAGCTCAGCTCTGAGTGCCAGGCCCTTGCACCAGGGGTGGCTCTGCCCCACTTGAGCTGTGCCCAGCACACAGGGAGGCTGCAGGAGCCCCCCCAAGTCTGGCATCCTGCCCTGGCCAGGCAGCTGCGCCCCATACCTGCAGACCTGTGTGGGCCAGGCCAGGCCAGGCCGGGCCCCAACTCAGGTGCCGCTGAGCACCCCCGCCCACCTACCAGTCAGCCAGCTGCGGCCCAAGCCTGCAGAGCTGTGGGGCAGCCCTGCTTCCTGCCCTCCCAAGGGTATGGCCAGGCTGGCCTGCCCATGGCTCCTCCCCGTACACCTACTTCTCCCCACGCCCCCTGGACCCTGCCCCAAGCACCCGGCCTCAGTGCTCATCACCCCAGTGCTGCATCCACCCAGGTGGGATGGGGTATCCATCTGCCTGAGCCCCAGGCTCGCCCACCCTCTGGGAGCCTCCAGCTCAGCAGCCCTTCACAGCGCCTACCTGCAGCTCCCCTCCAGGGACCAGCAGAACTCAGACAGCGTCCATGCTTGTGTTCCCCTGCCCTCGCCCCTGGTGTCTGCCACAGTGCTGAGACCTATGGCTGCTCTGGAGAGTCCAGAGCAGCAAATTTAAAAAAAAAAATTAAACAATTTCCTCACACGTCTCCTGGAAAAATGTCTCTGCATGCCACTAACTGGCACACATGCCAGGGGTTGCCTATCCCTGGTTTAGCTCCATCCTCTTTGGGACCTCCCTTCAGGTAGTTGAAGGTTGCTACTAAATCTCCCTAGGCTTCTCTTCTGCAGACCAAATAAGCCCTGTTCCCTCAGCCTCCCCTCATAAGTCACATGCCCCCACCCCTTAATCATTTTCATTGCCTTCCCTAGACTCTCTCCAATTCACCCACATCCTTTCTGTAGTGGGGAGCCCAAAATTGAACACAATACTCTAGATGTGGCCTCACCAGTGCCAAATAGAGGGGAAGTATCACTTGCCCTCAGTCTGCTGGCAACGCTCCTACTAACGCAGCCCAGTATGCTGTTAGCCTTCTTGGCAACAAGGGCACACTGTTGGCTCATATTCAGTTATTGTCCACTGTAACTCCCAGATCCCTTTTTGCAGACTGCTTAGCCAGTCAGTTCCCAGCCTATACTGGTGCATGGGATTGTTCCATCCCAAGTGCAGGACTTTGCAGTTCTCTTTATTGAACCTCATGAGATTTCTTTTGGTCTGATCCTCCAATTTGTCAAGTTTTCTCTGAATCCTAGCCCTACCCACCAGTATATCTACTACTTCCCCCAGCTTGGTGTCATCTGTAAATTTGTGAGAGTGGATTCCATCCCATTTTCCAGGTCATTGATGAAGATATTGAACAAAACCAGCCCCAGGACTGACCCCTGGGGCACTCCCCTTGAGACTGACTGGCAATTAGACATCAATCCATTGTTTATTACCCTGTGAGCCCGACTATCTAGCCAGTTTTCTATCCACCTTACAGTGCATTCATCCAATCTGTGTGTCCTTAGTTTGCATGTAAGAATGTTGTTGGAGACCATATCAAAAGCCTTGCTAAAGGCAAGGTACATCAAGTCCACTGGTCTTCCCACATCCACAGAGCCAGTCATCTCATCATAGGAGACAGTCAGGTTGGTCAGGCATGACTTGCCCTTGGTGAATGCATGCCTTCGTCTCCTAATCACCTTCTCCTCCTCCAAATGCTTAGAAATGTACTCCTTGAGAACATGATCCATGATTTTTGCAGGGACTGAGGTGAGGCTGACTGGTCTGCAGTTCCCTAGATCCTCTTTTTTCTCTTTCTTAAAGATGAGCACTATATTTGTCCTTTTCTAATCATCTAGGACCTCCCCTGACCATCACAAATTTTCAAAGATGATGGCTAGCAGCTCTGCAATTGCATCAGCCAACTCCCTCAGCACACTCAGGTGCATCACATCCAGCCCCATGTACTTGTACATCTCAGTTTTTCTAAATAGTCCCTAACCTGTTCTTTCACCACTGTTGGCTTCTCACCAGATTATGCTGTCAGGTGGAGTAGTTTGGGACCTGACCTTGACTGTGAAGACTGACGTGAAAAAGGCACTGAGCACTTCAGCCTTTTCCATATCATGTGTCATTAGGTTGCCTCCCCCACTCAGTAAGAGGCCCAAACTTTCCCTCATCTTCCTTTTGTTGCTGACATACTTGTAGAAACCCTTCATGTCCCTTGCCAGTTGGAACTCCGATTGAGCTCTGGCCTTCCTGATTTCATCCCTGCATACCCGAGCAATATTTTTATACCCCTTCCTAGTAGTTTGTCCATGTTTCCACTTGTAAGCTTCCTTTCTGTGTTTTAGCTCACTGAAGAGTTCCCTGCTAAGCCAAGCTGGTCTTCCGCCATACTTGCTAGTCTTCCTGTGCAACTATTAAACTTACAAGGATGAGAATAGCAGAGTTGTAACTATTTTGTACATATTCCCGAAATGTGTCACACTCAGTGTAAAATAAACTTCTGAATTATATTTCAGTCCTACCTAGGGAGGTTTAAAACTACAAGAAATAAGATTTTCTCAAAATGAGAAAGAACATCCAAGCAGAGGAAGGATTTTTAGGTAGTCTATAAAATTCTTCATATTAAAATTCTGTCTACACTTGTTAAAGATAGATGAAGTTGTAATATGTATAAATCTTACCTGTGTTGATGGGATCAGGTTTTGTTCTAATTACATGATACAACATGGTTCTGTCAAAGTTAAAGGGCTAAAATATAATGTGCTCAGAATTGTTATGGTGCATTATAAGTGTGCAAGTGTCACAACATTATCATGGTAATACCACATTTAATCATGTGTGAATAATATTAAAAGGGTCCATTAATACCTTTTTTAGTTTTGCCAAAGAGTTTATGATTTGAGATCCCAATCAAATAAGGGAAAAGGTATTACAAATAGTAACAAAAGCTGTCTCTTCTTCTGGTCCTTCTGTCAGAGGGCTTAGAAAAGTCTGAGAGCACCATAACACAAACAACAATGGAAGTATCCTTCACCTTTGTTTTTACTGCTGGAAAAAAACAGATCTCACTCAGGAGCAGCAAGACTCCTCAATTCAGCAAGCTACAGCAGCTGCTAGTTTATAAATCTAGCCATATAGTGCTTTAGGACCAGGTACAGACGTTACACTTTTATTGGTGTACATGATCGGAAACCAGTCTATACCTGTAACAGAACAGAAGTTCAGTACACAAAGCTGGTCTATACCCATAACAGAAAAGAAGTTTGGCAAACAGACTGGATTCTGCCATTTTTAAACTAGTCTAAGATTTGCACCCCCTTCCCAAAGGGCAAATATGCGTTCTGGTCGTAGAATGCTTCCTCATGCTGATGTGCTTTAATCCAGGTTCAGAGGAAGAACAATGGTGTAACAGGACTTAAAAGGGCTTTCAAAAAGCAACAGATTTTAATTACTGCATAGAACTCTTCTGTGGCCTCAGATGCCTGAAATTAATATTTACTTCCAACGCCAGCCTTAGTGAAAAAGTATGTTGAACTCTACCCATGTTATCTTTAACCAACTACTGTAGTCACATGAATCTGTACATTCTACCCTTCACAAAACTAAAAAAAACAAGAAAAAAACTCCACATCTTTTCAGCCAGGATAAACTATTCTCACAAGCTGATGCAAGATACAGCAAGCCAAGGAGAGAGAGAAAATAAAGAATCATATCTTTATTATTAATGAAGTGCACTTAAAGTCATCATACCTCAAGGCTCCACCTGACAGAATAATATTCAATAAACATTGCATGCCTTTATGTATGAGGACTGACTGAGGGTAAAATTTGTCTCTTGCTGCTTCTTTATAATCATTTGGGGAACTGAAGTCTGAGACACACTAAAGAATCAAGTTCCACACACAGCCTGCAGGCTCACTCACTGGGGATTTTGAAATGAGAAGTGAGAACAATAAGACGACCAGGGTCAAATAAACTCAACAAACAGAGGAGACAATAAAGAGAAAAAAAGTAAATCACTTAAATGAAGAGAAACCAGACCCTGAAAGGTCTTAAATGTTATTCATTTACAATCAATAAAAAAACTACATAGGGACTCTGAGAAAAGAAATCATAATAAGTATAATGCTTTCCTGTGCTTAGTGCAAGCCAGTGTAAGCAATAGGTTTTAAATCAAGGGTGGCTTGGATATTATAGTAATTGACTAGAAAAAGAAAAATTTATAAACTATTTGTCTACATCACCATGAGAGACTGAATATATTTCACTGAACTTTCTGGATAAACTTATTAGGGGAAGGGAAAGAAAGAGCTACTTAATTACCTTGCATACATAAACAGCAAAAACTTGGGCTAACTGAGAATTTGTGTATCTTCACTAAACAATATCCTTCTCCCTGTTCATACTTCCAGGAAACCATCACAACCCAAAACAGGGATGCCAATGTAAGAAGGTGGTAGCGTTGCTTACTTGAAAATAACCTTTTTTATATACTACATATTATATAATCTCCTGCTCCCTGACACTTTTAGGCCTGTAGTGAAGTATCTATCTGGTTTAGATCATAACCTCCACAAGGAACAGACTGTGCACACGAATATGTTCTGTACTGCTCAGTACCCAGGCAGCAATTAATACAATTAAATCAAATGAACACCAATTTTCACAAATATTATTGCAATGACTCTAATTAAGAAATAATAAGATAGACAGGGATGAAGAAATTATGGTATTTTGACAGATTAAAAAAATATTCAAATGAAATGCAAAGAAAAATTACAGCAGTCCTAACATTTTGCAAATAATCTTAAACTGATTATTTGCACTCCAAATCTGATTTTGTCCACTCTGAATAAAAGAGAGACTACCAGACAGCATATCCAAGAGAAATAAAAGGAATATGAATGTGCAGATCTCCTCTGTAAAAGTAATAAACTGTAATGAACATAGGCAAGAGGAAACAAAGCAAGTTCAGTGCCAAATACGATCCCAAGCAGAATTTGGAAGCATATCTGTAAAAAAAAAAACAAAAAAAAAGCCTAAATCTGCACTAATATTTCTGGAACGGGAAGGTCTTAATTAGTTTTCTAGAGCAATGATTCTCAACCAGGGTAGTGCAGCAACCTGGGATGCCCTGAGATCCTTTCAAGGATGCTTTGGAGGTGTGCAAATATGATTCACAAAATAAACCCAAACATTTCAAACAGGAATCCACTGTGTTAAAAACATTCTGACCTGTTGTGGGCTTTGTGTTCTTTGCAACAGAAGAAATGCTCTATTGTTTTTCTGTATTCTGAAAAACAAGTGAAAACTAAGAGCTGGCATTATCTAAAGGGTGCTCTGAGCCTAAGGAGGTTAAGAACCACTGCTTTAGAGAATCTCCGTTAAACTTCAGCCTCTGTATCTTATCATGGGAGAGGTCATTAAAGCACAGATCCATAAAGACACTTAAGCATAGCATCACCACACCTAAAATTCAGTCTCCCAGCAAAAGGAATAGAATTCACAAGCCCATCTTAGGCATCTAAGGGGAGAGTTATGTATCTAAGAATGGAGGAGGGAATAATGCTCAAATCAGCCACAAGAGAGAAGCTGGTTCAAAATGCTACTTCGCTCCAAGACTTAAGTGCCTACCTAGAGACATGAGCAGGGATCCTGGTTTTAAAAATCAAAAATTCTCTGATAAACTACCATATACAGATTCCCCAATTTAAAAACCCCAAATCTGTGTTTTTCCATGATTAAAATGAACGCCACTATGCTTATAGGTATCAGTTGAACACAACGTTTTATTGATATATTTACAATTTTACAGCAATTTGGAAGCCTACCAGTGCTTCAATTGTTATGACGAAATCAATTCTAAATGCCTATATATTTTGATATTTGATTTTGGGTTTTTTATCATGGAAAATCAGAGCTCCCCCTACCCCTTTCCTCACCAGGATGTGGGTCCAGCTGCGGCTGCTCCCCCTGCCCCTTTGTGGCATTGAGCAGCCTTGATATGCCAGTGCCCTGACCCTGCCCCTTATTCCCAAGCCTCAGCCCCCCCAGGCCTGCTGGTGCCCCTCACTCCTAACTCACCGCCCCCAGCACGTGAGCAAGGGAGTAGGTATGTGGGGAAGTGGGGTGTGGGCACAGGCAACCCACTGAGGGTGAGAGGCAAAGGTAATGTGTGCCGGGGGGGTTAGGGTTAGGGTTGGGGGGCACATGGCCCCCAAGATTTCTGTGCCCACAATGAGGTGTGGGGTTGCAGCCACACCACACCAGCTCCCAAAGAGCTGCCTCCATGGCCCAGCGGGGGGACCTGGCATGGGAGGGAGTGCCGCAGCACCATGGCCACAATTTGAGGTGCCCCCTGCCTGCCTGGTAGCAGTGGGGGGCAGAACTCTGCATCGCTGCTGTGCCTCACCTTGGCAGCCATGGTGACATGACACTTCCTCCTGCACTGGGTCCCCCTGCTGGGCCATGGAGGTGGCTCCTCCAGAGCTGGTCCAGCCCGGCACGCCACTGTGGGCAAAGAAATTTTAGGGGACACATGCCCCCCCACCACATTAGCTGTGCCCCCTCCCACCCCACCCCCAACACGTGGTCTGTGCCCCCTCTTCCCTCTGTGTGGCCTGTGCCCCTCCCCTGCCCAATGAGGGGCCTGTTCCTCCTCTCCCCTCCACCCAATGTGTGGCCTGTGCCTTCCCGACCCTCATCCCCACCCCCACAGACTTACCTGCAGGGAGCTGCAGGAGCTGCCAAGCTGCCTGGCTGCCACTTGCATGTGTGTGTGTACACATACATGTGGCATCCCCTGCATTGATCACTCTTCTCCCACTCCTGCCAGCCAGAAGCAGTCCCTTGCAGGCTGGAATTGTGCCAGTCTGCAAGGGGAACCTGCCGTTTCCCACGCATTCCTTCTTTAAAAGTGGAAAATCCATGATTTTCTCCTTGAAAAGAGAAAATCCATATTTTTCTCCATTAAAGGAGGAAATGTGCGTTTTTCCACAGCAAACTGATAACCCGGATTCCTGGACATGAGTTAGACACCTATATGTGCCTGAGATTTACAGTTTGAAACTTCTTCCTGGACTTCATCAGCTAAGATGACCCTTTGGGTATAGAAAACACATTTGCTTCTTTCTTTCACAACATAACAGGAGAACAGGTACCCAGTGTTTACAAAGGAATCTAGCAGTCAGACTACCTTCCCAGGAAATAGGAGATGTGAGTTTTACGCCATTCCCAGCCTAGGGGCATTCAGAGCTACACATTTCACTTCCTAGGAATGGGGTCTAAGCACCAGAGTACAGACTAGGCTTGTAATGAGGCTGTTTTACACCCTACTTGTTGAAGCTGTGCCACTATGCAGAAAGGAAAGCAAGATTCATGGGGCCAGAGAGAGAAAAAGCAATACAGCTCTGTAATCCAGTGAAGAGAAAGAAAGAGAGGCATGGGTTCCAGCCCATCTCCAACACTGGATATATATTTTGTTACATGACACTCTAAGGCAAAAGGACTAAGTAGTCCCTGGCACCTACGGATACCCTGCCACATAAATAGGTAGTCAGGATTTCTGTAGATTGTTTATTTCAATTTAGGTGCCTAAATTCTGCCTAAGGTGCATTTTATGTGACACTGTGATTTTTTTCGTCACATCATAAATCACTTATGGAGACAGAATCTGGTTCTCTCATACATCAAAGGAAGGCACAAATCAAGGTAAGTAAAGGGTCAGATTCTGACACCCTCCACTTATCTTGAGTCTCACTATTTCTTTCAACATGGTTCAGGAGATGAAGAAACCATTAACTTGATATCAAGGGCAAAGTTAGAAGTCTAGCATGATCTTTATTGGTAGCAAGCTCTCTTAAAATGAGGAGAGACTTTGGTTCCTATTTAAAAAGAAGCAACTGAGAATGAGGGTCCCTGAAGGCGTGAGCTGTAGAAACAGAAGCACTTACTTCCAAAGAAAGGTGGGGTTTTTTGTCTGCTTTGGTCAGGGTGTTCTTCTGATCTTGCCTTTCCTTCAGAACGCCTGACACATGAGTTTGGGTATAACCTCCTCTGGAGATGAGAACCTATAGAATGGAAGACCAAAAAAGAAACAGTCTTCTGTAGCCGTGGTAAGGAAAATACAGAATATTACCTGCACTTCTCTGTCCTTATGCTTCTTAGAGATCTCCCATACCCTCAGAGATCCTTCCTAAAATCACAGGCATCACAACCATGAATACTTCAAGTTCCACAACAGCCTTAAAAGCGATATTGAATAGAGGGGCAAAACTAAAATATGGCTTGAATTTTATAATTACAATATTCACTGAATGCTTGGGACATAAAATATTGTTTTCCTAATTAAAAAAAGGAAATCTTTTTAAATTTAGACAGAAACCCAAGAATTGGTGGTTGTCCAGATGAGAAAAGAATCATGCTTTCTGACATTTTACCATGAACAACAGGCATAGTACTATCTAGTTTTGCTACCAGATTAAAGTATCCACTAGATCACAGAAATATCATGAATCAAACTCACCTGCCACAATACCACCTCTAAGAAGCAGGGATATAAAAAGTTAAATTATTAATCATTTAACCAATAAGTGCAGTGATAACTAGTTAGCTTACCAGTTATCCTTTAGCTCTGGGTGGGCACAGTCTAGCAGGGAAGAGGGGGAAAGGAAAGCTGCACAGTACAGGTGCACGGATATATCGGTCCAATATCAGATCGGCACCGATATAAAGAAAATTTACTATAATAGAAATCGGCAAGAAGTGGGTGATAATTTGGCCAATAAATGCCCATACATGTGTGCAGCCACAGTGCAGCACATAGGCAGCAAGCACAGCACAGCAGCTTAGAGAGCTGGGTACAGCTGGTAAGTCTGTTATGGTGGAAAGGCAGGAGGGAGGCAGATTAATGTCCCCCGCGGTGAGGAAGGGAGTGGACCTGGGGCAGACACTGCCCAGGTGGGGCAGGGCGAGCACGGGACGGAGCTGCAGCTTGTCCAGGGGGCACCGGGGGCAGGGGCGGAAAGCAGTTCCTGCCGCTGTCCGTGGCTCACCTGGCAGCTCATCTGCTTATCTAGTGGCTCCCGCTGCTTGTTCAGGAGGGAACAGGAGGGCGTGTGCTTGGGGTGGGCAGTGGTGGCACTGTGGGGGGCTACGGTGAAATTTGGTATGGCTGGAGGCCCCATCGCTTAACGCCCTCTCCGCACCACCACCACCCACCATGAGTGCAGCACGGCCACCAGACCACAGCTGCAGCCTGCCCTGCCCCATCCCATTCAGATCCGGGGACACAGCCCCCTCTCCCCACCATTGTGCCCTCCCAGATGAGCAGCGGTGGGAGCTGCTCTCCCCACCCCCGGATAAGCCATGGCTCCATCCTGTGCCCATTCTGCCCAGGTAGCAACTACCCCAGCTCCAGCCCCACTCCCTCCCTTACTGCTAGGGGCATTGCTCTGCCCCTCCACACCCCTTCCCTCCCCGCTCCCCTTTCACCACAACAGACTTACTAGCTGCATGCAGCTGTATCGGAAATAGGATTGGCATTGGCCAATATGTCTCCTTAAAAACTGGCTATTGGTACTGGCCCCCAAAATCTCTATTAGTGCACCCCTACTGCACAGTGTCCGGGAAGTGGCATGGTGCCCCTGAAGGCAGCAGGGCAGGCAGGCAGGAGGGAGGGAGGGAGGGAGGAAGGAGCAAGGAGGAAAGGGTGGGGCGTAGGGGACTAGTACCCATTACCTAAGAGGAAAACACTGAGTAACCTAACGACCAGGGATCCAGGTCTTCCCCTTTAAAGGAGAAAATTGTGAATTTTCCCCTTTAAAAGGAGAAAACCTGGGAAACTACAGCTTTCCCCTTGCAGCTGACAGAGTTTCAGCCTGTAAGGGGATCTTTGGGGCTGGGGGAAACAGAAGGAGGGCGATGAGAGGCAGGGGCACTGGCAGGGCCACAGGGCTGTGGGTCAGGAATGAGGGGTACCAACAGCAAGGTACAGCAGACTGTGGTTCAGGAATGAGGGGCACTGGCAAGGCCAGGGGTCTGTGGGTTGGGAGTGAGGGGCAACAGCATGGGCAGAGCACTGGCATATCAAGGCTGCTCAGCGCCACAAAGCAGCGGGGGGGGAGGAGGAGAGAGGGAAGAGACAGCCGTGGATGGACCCGCATCCTAGTAAACAAAGGGAGTAGGGCAAGCTCTGTTTTTCCATGATAAAAAACCCAAAATCAAATGCCAAAATATATAGGTATTTAGAATGTATTTTATTATAATGATTGAGGCACTGGCAGACTTCACTTCCAAATTGCTTTAAAATTGTAAATATATCAATAAAACATTGTGGTCAACTGATACCTATATATATATATATATATATATATATATATATTAGTGGCATTACATTTTAATCACAGGAAAATGTGGAGGGGGGGCATTAATCAGAGAATCTGTGATTTCTTATCAGAGAATTTTGAATTTTTTAAACAGAGAAAGCCAGGATCCCTGCTAATGACTCATCAGTTAAGCAATTAGTTGTTAATTCACAGGTGCTCCCTCCCTCCCAGCCCAGGTGGGCTATGTTGTCTGGCTGGGCTTGCCTTCTCCTCTTCCCATCCCACACAGTCAAAGGGCCCCCAGGAGCCGGGAGCTGTGTCAGAGCTACTGTGTTATTGGTTAAACAATTAACCAATAGAATTAAAGGAGGTTAAACAAATTTTTTTTTTTAAACAATATTTACATCCCTACTAGGAAGTGGTACTGACAAAGGGACCAGCATCTCCACCTGTAAGCACCCTGGTAGGAGTTTGCAGAGGAAACATTTCAGTGAGAACTGCCCTAGCTCTCACTGAAGAACATTGGCAAGAATGCTGATTGTTTTGCGTTTCTGCTTTAACTTTGCATTTAAATGGCTTTTACTTTTAGTTTACTGAAAATAACATCAGTCTTAAACACCAACCACTACTACAAGGAAAAAGGCACCCACATTTTCACTAGACATTGAGCTAGTGAACAAAATGACTGGCCTCCTTGTGGCCCAAGTGTGTGTTGGTTCTGCCTAACTATTCCCTTCACTGCTTTACACAAACCTTCCAAAGGTCCTTCTTTGGTTCAAATACCCTTGGTCTTTTGAAAATTAAAATATTACAGGATCTTATGTATGCATAGTTCTCCCTAGTATCAATAGATCTTTCATTTCACCATCTACAGCAATGTTTATATAATATGGGCTTTTGGCTTCTTTCCCTTGATTATCCTTTCCTTTGACCCAGATTCATTTGACTTCCCAAGATGGGCTGGCATTTTTTTTTTTATATATATTAACTTTTCTCCAAGCAACGGTTCCAGGAAAAAGGAGGTTTCTTTAACAAGGAAACATTTAGTGCAATGAATTTTATACATAGCCACAAAATATCCATGGCAAAAACAAAGCTCAGTACAACAAATTTTGCTTTAGCAAGGCTGCTCTCAACTGCAATTGGCAACATTTTTTTTTAAAAAGGTTTGCATTCCCATTTGTAACTGACCGGGGTGTCAGATATTCCAAGTCAGCCAAGAAATAAATTGGTGGCTATGAGCCACGGAAAAATGTAAATTCCGTTGCTCTTAAAATATCATTCCTTGTTTTCCAGCACTGCAGTTTGCTTTCTGTGCTAAAATCCCAGCATCAGCTAAAATTGAAAGAAAGATGAAAATAACTAAATATGTTAGCTTGGCTAAATGACAGCTATGGAGAAACATGATGAAAGTATAAATCACCATGGAGCGAAGAAACTGCAGAGAGTGCCTCTGAGGAACGTAACTAGGGTTAATGGAATGAAATTATGAAAGGGAAAGGCTGAGACTAAATATCAGAAAACATCTCCTGACCATGAAACATATTAAAACATGGAATATTCTGCAAAGGGAAGGGCAGTTACTTAAAAGTGGACAAAATACAAAAAATAATTTTTTTTAAAATAAATAATAATTTATATTTTTAAATCTCTTGAGTTCAAGTGTAAAGTCTTAACACAAAGCCATATTTAATTCTGTACTTTCTATTCAAGAATTTCAAAGCCCTTTGGCAGACATTTGTCCATTGCAAACTTCTTCCAAAGTGAGATACCGCATACTAAAATAACATATTTTAAATCCAAACATTAATGCCTTGCTAAACTGTTTAGATGTTTAAGAGCTCTTCTCTGAAGTAGCTCTGTTGTGCATATAGCCCACCTATTCCTTTTTTGCACAAATTTTTGTCTGTTTCCAAAAGCTTTCCATTTCATTAATACAGTTTCTATCTATTGATGACATAAAGAAGGAAAAAATGTAACCAAGGAAAGCAAGACCATGCATACTGAAAGACGATCAGCCTCCTGCAATAGGATTCATAAAGGAAGAGAATTTCTCGCATAGGACTTCTTTTGCTCTTTCTCCCCCCGCCATGCAAAATAAAACCTTTAAGGTGGTATTTTTCAAAGTCCGTAAGTAATTTAGGAGCAAAGCTACCATGGAGAATCAGAGACCTGTGTCTTTAAATCACTTCAGAGCTTTTGCAAAAATGTTTCCTTATCCTCCTTTCTCAAGACAATCACAGGAACAGAAAAAAGAATGACTAGCTGTAGAAAGAGTTATTCAGGACATCTTTTTTGTTATTAGAACAAATAATTCTATCCAATGTAGGCAGCAAACAAACTCTTATTTAGTTATAATTGACTATAACATTGGCTGGAAGTTAAATTTTACCGTGAACTGTGTCACAACCCAAAGTTGTGATTTTCTTGTTTGTGTGTGCTTCGGCATCACTAAATTGTGTTCCCGATAAATTGCAGCTCTTTTGCACGGTGGAGTGTTCTGTTGCAATTAAGAACCCGCGTGCAGTTTTTCCCGCCAGTTTTGTAGCCTTCTTTGCATCGTGCATTTCTTTTGCATTATAGTGATGCACGGTACAAAGAAGTTCCCGCCATTTGTATTGAGATTTCCGCCACATTATTGGCCAATCTTAATATAGGCACACGTGGCGGCTAGCTATTGGCTTGCTAGC
>NW_005842136.1:567359-572304 GCF_000455745.1 Alligator sinensis | reverse complement strand
GGGACCTAATTTCCGAACCCTCGGGGCCTAAACAACCCCGAGGCAAATACCCTCTAGCCTCTCCCTGTCGCCGACCGCAATCCTAGACATATCCCTATCCTATGGACCCAACTGTCGAACCCACGGAGTCTTAACAGCTCCGGGGGACCTGGGAACCGAGTGAAACCCACGGAGATTCAGCTGCTCCGTGAGAGAGAATTGTTAAACCCGCGGAGCTTAAACCACTCCGGGGTCAAAGAACCGAGTCTATCAGAGTCCTCCACCGAGAACTCAAGCGGAGCTGTGCCTGGAAAGCTGACCAGCCTACACCGCGACCACCTTGGGTGTAAGTAAATAATCTTTTCAATCAACCATTACGCCTCCGTGACTGATTCTAGCTCGGGCGTACCATACCGCGCCGCGGTTTTCTCCGGCCCCGCGTGCCTGGGCTGCTGGCCACAGCCTGTGTGCACAAAGACGGGCCCGGCTCGCCCCCGAGATCGGAAGCCGGCCTGCACAAACTGCACTTCCAATTCAATGGCTTTTGAAGAGAGATACCAAGGCAGAATCTAGCTTTTGAGTAATGCTGCCCATCAAGGAGCAAAAGTAATGAAAGTTAGAGAGAATAAGAACAGCAGGAGGGAAAAGAATTTATTACGTTTTTACAAGCTGAAAAATAATAATTAAAAGAGATGACAATACCATGACAATCAATTATCATTCTGACCCCAAAAGAAAAATAATCAACATGAACAACAGCATAACAGGAAAGCACATGCCCTCTCAAAGTGTTGAGTGCCCTGTCATAAAGCTGAAATAGTGCACCACAAAGAATAATTTAGGTAACATATGACAAAGCTATAAATACGCCCTGGAGAACGCAACAGCTGCTTTGTTTCACATAGTTCCATAGTCTCTACAGGTATTTTGTTAAAAATTCTTTTTCTGCTACTACAGATTTAGAACATTATTAAGTATGCCAGATGCTCATGTTATTAGATCATTCTCAATCTGTTCATATATCCTAGAAGATAAGGCAAAGAGAGACCTACCCAATTTCTCCTCACTGACCTGCGCACACCCACTGTAAAAGAACACTGCATAAAACACACCCAAGTGACCATCATCCAGCAAACTTTTGACAGACTAGAATTCTACCAAGGTTTTATTCAAGATGAGACTGAACACATATCATCAAACTCCCTATATTTTTAAACAAGTAACTAACCACAATAATGCAGCTGTGACAGATAAAAATTAATTAAGCTTGCTCCCATATGTCAGTGACTTGAGCAAAACACAACCAAGACCTTTATCCTAAAGAAAAGCAGGGCTTGTTTTTGCATAATCCATAGCTGCCGCACAAAATTAAACGTAATAATAAAATTAATCACTGTATCCAATTATACCATCAGCGTAAAAAGAAATGCCATTTCTGTCTGGAAACTGTGCTACTAGATTCAAGGAACACCTGAGATTATAACTAAAAAGATAATAGAAGGTAAGGGGACGGCTCCTCTTTTTTTAGTTTTCCTTTTGCATCCAGTAAAAATTTGTGCATTGGGTTCTTCTGCTTGGCTTTTTGACAATGTGACTGTAAAGCCATAAAAGTTGGCAAAAGAACTGAGAAGAAATAGTAACTATTTTCAGGTACCCAAAGTGTATGGCAGCGCCCTCAAGGCACGCAAGCTAATTCTGTGCATGCTAGCTCTGGAACAAAAAATAAGGCAGACGCTTTCCTGCTTAGGCTAATTAGCTTCCCTGGGAAGCAGGTCTGATTTGGTCAGATGCAGCACCACATATTAACACAGCGTTACTGCTTCTCGTTATGGACCTAGCATGTTCACGCTTGGCTCAAGGCATCTAGTACAACCTTTAAATCACTTTTAAATGACTTAATCAATTTAAGGGTTATAGAGTCCCCGTAAACACACAAAAAAAAGGTTAACCCTTTATCTAGTCTTGCCTTCTTCCTCATTATTCAGTAGATGAAGAATAGAGCATCGGAACCTCTAGCTTTACTAGTGATGGAACAAACATTCAAAATTTAGAGGCGCTATCTGCCTAACTACTACTTTCTTCCCTCACTTCTGGAGTCATCAATGAACCAATGTATAAAGTTACTCTTACATATTGGATCTTTGTAAACTTTCAAGCCACATTTTATTGGCTACATAGAAGCCTTCATTTTTTTTGGATTTCTGAAATATATGGAGGAAAGAACAAATGTGGTTGTCTCTGAAACTTTTAGGAAGGATGTTAAATTTACAAAGAAAAATAAAAAATTCCACTTCAGTACATATTAAGTACCCAGACAAAGGCAAACATATGGCACAAGGACAATTAAAAGTATGTGCACGTGTGTCTGTGTGTAAACTCTGTTTGAGTTTCCTTAATATGCAAAACAGAACTAGTTTACATAAATCCAAGATTCACAACCACCAAGGAAGCCTCAAAGAGAATGGTTCTACCATGGTATTTAATTACAGCTCTGTGGGACAATTCAAATTTAAGCCTTGCTTTTAATAAAAAATAAGTAATGTGCTGTACAGAATAAAACAATGGAATTTATTTTAACTTGATTGGTTTTCACAAGCCTCAAAAGGAAGCCAAAACAAAACTTGTGTGCATATAATACATAAGTTGACACACACAGACAAGTCCAACAAAGATGTTTTGATATTTATCTGTTATTTACACATACACAAACAGATCTGGTTTATGAACACAGCCTAAACTGTACCAGAAATACAAATGATGGAATTAACAAAACTCCAGTATGCCTACAGAATAAAGCATCGTCTTGTACAGTGAGGATGCATAAAACACCTGCAGTGTAGGGAGATATATTCTTTTCTGTTTAATTTGCATATAATAGACAGACTACAACACTGCAATCCACATATTAATTCATATTGATGATATCGTACAAAAAAAATAAATCAGTCATGGATACACGTATGGCATAATACTCATGGATTAGGATGACAGCGTTAATACTATTAGTTGCAAAACTACCAGCAGAGTCAGGGGCAAGAGATGTTTTGTTTGCAGATACAGAAGACTGGATTCTTGCAGGGTAGATGGGAGAGGAGCAGAGGCCAAGGATGTAAATTGTGAGGAAGTGCTAGTGTGTAAACAAGCAGAATGTAATTATTCATCATTAACTGTTCACTCTGTGAGCCAGACACTGCACTGGAGATTTGGGGAGCTATTTTTTTTTCTGGGCCAGTTCCAACAAATTTGGGCCTTGCATAATACTCCTGGGCCCACAACTGCAATACCCAGAATTCAATGCTTAACTGCAACACCCAGAATTCAACCTCCCTCCACCAATCAGAAATTCCCGTGCCAGGCAAATAGAGGCTAAGGGAAAGCACAGATGAAAACAGTGAATTCTGGAAAAAGTCAAGACAACTTGTATTCCTGGGGAATATCAGCACTTAAGCTGGCTACAAGTTAACCATCCAAAAACTCACCAACCATGTAGAGCAACTCATGTTGGATCCCAGAGCAGGAATTGTTGAGCTATAATCTATGGATTTCTCTGAACACTTAGAAATATTCTGAACTTGCCATGGACACATATACTGAAATTTGGGGGAAGCACAAGGAAACACAAAAGGAACTTGAACAATACTGGCTGTTGACTTGTCTTCTACCTTTGCAACTTTGTCACCTAACCAGTTTGATCCCCCTTTACTCTTCCCATTTCAAAAGCAGGGTAACAATGGGCAGGTGAGTGGGGCATAAGCCCCAGGTGCTGCCCGGGGAAACCTTACCCTCCCTTCCACCACAACACCCTGCATCTTCCCTGCAGTGGCTCCAGCTCCAGTAGCAAAGAGGACAGAACAGTAGCAGCAGTGCATGCTGTAGGAAAGGAGTGGGCAACCTGTGGCATGAGTTGCCTCTGTGTAAGGCATATGGCATATAGGGCAGGGAACAGAAAGCAAACAGATCAAGCAGAGAGCACAGGGTAGGAAACAAAAAGCAGAAGAGACTGGACAGGGAGCAGAAAGCACAGCAGCAGATTAGACAGCAGAAGGGAATCAGAGTGCCACTTGGGGGAGGCTGTGGAGCTAATTGGTGACACCTGCCAAAAAGGCTGGCTTCCACTGGAGCACAAGCCTCAGGTTTGCTGCTGCATGGGGGAGAGCAGGGAGGAGATGATGTCACCTCCTTTTTTCTGCCATGGGAAATTAGTGTCAGCTGCAAAAGATGACACCCCCCTCTCCCCTCCCAGCCCACAGCATCAAACTTCTACCTACTGTAGGGGGGGGGGAAGGTTGTGAAAGGGGAGCTTCATTAACAGAAGCAGCTAACAGACAGCAGAATTGTAGAATAAGGGATAGCTTGATTGGTGGAACATCAAAACCATAGAGGGTTATTAACACCTGTGGAATGAGTTCAGAAGGGATCAGGTAGATGATAATGAGACATTAAGTCAATTGACTACCTCAGTCTGCTTCTGGTCTACCTGACTAGAAATGCTGCTGCCACTAACAGGAAGTTAGTTTTAAACTTTGGATGGAGCAGAAATCAAAGGGAGAAGGAGGGTGCAAGTGGACCAGTGCACCACCCCTGGATCCACTCCCAGCAGATTACATTAAAATCTATTCAGTGAACTGCACAGAAGCATAAAAAAAAAGCAGGGGGGGGGGGGGAAAAAGAGGGCAGTCTTTGGAGCTCCAAGTAAACTAGCAGGGGAAAGGTTTGAGAGGGTTGTTTCCTATTCCGTGACATGTCTGCAGCACCCCATTTTCCCCCAAGATCTGGCAAAGCGCCATATCTTCGTTGTCTGTGGGACCTCACAGGGGTGTACAGCTGCAGGCATGGAAGGGGCCAACAGCCAAGGGTGGCCCCAGGGGCTTCCAAACAGATGGTTTGGCTCTTCTCCCCACCCTCCCCCCAAAATATTTGTTTTTATCCCCCTTCAAATGCTTATTACCCCCAGCCAACCCCCCCC
>NW_005842136.1:552999-567349 GCF_000455745.1 Alligator sinensis | reverse complement strand
CCCACACACACACACACAGGTCGCAATGCAGATTTCACACCAGATCTGATTTTAGCTGCAGCCCTGCCCGGCACAGATGTTTGGGTGGGAAACAAGGGGACAGGACAGGACAGGATGCGGGGAACCAAGAACCCCTAAACAAGGGCCACACACCAGCAATCCTACTGGCACACGCAGTGCTGGCAACTCTTCTGATTTTGGGCGTTGCTCTTAAAGTCTACACTTCGGGAGTGTGAAAAACTTAGCTCTTTCTTATATATCTATTTATCTAGATACACAGATTTAAAAGGGCTAAGCTTTAAATGTATAATTTAGAACTTGCAAAAATCTAGAACTCCTGGTTCAGAAATTATACCTTTTATTAGACCAACTGAGAAATAGCAAAAAAATCATCTTTTTCTGCAAGCTTTCAGGCTCACATATCCTTCATCAGGCTCAGGGAAAGTTCAAGATGGTAAAAAGCCCCCATACGTACAAAATAAACTTCATTTTTTATCAAAGAGAAAGGTATCATTTCTGAACCGACTTCTAGACTTTTGTGTTTCTTTTTGTCTCAGACCAACACGGCTGCCACACGCATCCCTCGTTCAAAACTTAGCTTTAATGAAAACGATACCTGCATAAATAAATGCATAGATACAAAAGAAAGAGCTAAGTTTTTCACATGCGTGAAGCATAGACGTTTAAGAACAACACTGCACCCCTTACATTTATGATGCGCTTCGCTAGCCAACTGCGCAATAAACTCAGGCAAAAGGGATCCTCAAGGGATAATAAGAGTAATAATAATAGGACTAGAAAGTCAGGACTTAAAAAAGTAATACAACTCCAGAGCTAGTCAGCCTCTACCTAGCTTTACACCTGAGCCCACAGCAAGGCCCCAACGCACGCACATTCCCCCCATACGCCACAATTACGCCAGAGGCGTAGAGTTACGCCGCGGGCGCCCCCCGGGCAGCGCAGGCGATAGAAGCCCGGGCGCGGGGACCTCGCCCTGCTACCCCTACCGCGCGCTGCGCACGAGGCCGCGGCCCCGCCCCCCGCGCCAAGGTTGTGCCTCGAGGCCCTGCACCCACCACCCCTCGCGCGCTAGCTCGCTCGCTCACCTCCCGCTCGAGCCCGGGCCTCGCCGTGCCGGCGCTGTAGTTGCCCTCTACGCGCCTGACGCGCCGGAAGCCGCCCACTTCGCGCCGGGGCAGGGTAGGCCACGGCTAGGGCGGGGAAAGTGGGGTGCGGGAGAAATAACGAGGCCAGCCCCAGCGCTCCCCTCTCTAGGGCGTGGCGGGCGGCGCGGGGGAATCCTGCATTTGTGAAGGGCGCCCCCGCGCTGAGCGAGACGGGGGCCTTTGCGAGAGGACCGGCAAGATGGCGGCGTCCAGCCGAGCGGAGGTGCTGCAGATCTACCGGGTCCTGCTACGGGAGAGTCAGCGCTTCGCCGCCTACGGCTACAGGTGCGGCCCGGCGGGGGGAGGGCGCCGTCCTCTCGTGGTGGAGGGGCAGGGCCCGGCCCGGAGGGGGCAGCGTCGGGCCCCTTTACAGGGGCGACCCCGGTCTGGTGTAGTGGGGGGCGGCTGGAGCCTCCCCCTATCAGGCTGCGGCTTCTGGGGAGGGGGCAGGATATGAAATTATCCTAGTGGAAGCTCAAAAGTATCCTATTGGCTGAAAAACACTAGGAAATATGTAAATGAATTTGCACATGACACTTATTTCCCGTATATTGCTGACCCTAAGTCGGTAGTGAGTGAGCAAGGGAGAACTGGGTCATCAAAGTTGAAGCATTTCTTTATTTTGAGGTAAGCAGCCATAGGAGCGCTGGTGGTCTTTTGGCTAAGATCAAGCGGTATCTGGGGCATCCGAACCCCAAGACCTCCAGACTTGCACATGGGGTGCCTCCCCATGGATTTGGGAGCATCTGAAGCCCACGGCTGAGGAGTCTGGGATGGAGGATACTTGCAAATGATGGCACCACATGGACTTGAGTGATTGAGCTCTGTTCGGTTAATAGGATTTGCAACTGATTTGACCTGGAACACAAAATAATAATAATAATTAAAAAAAAAAAAAAAAAGAAAAGAAAAAAAAGCGCAAACCCAAAAGTTGGCTAAGATTCCCTGAGAGTGTCTTGGGTTTTGCATGTGCTACATCAGTGAGCTGCTTCAAAAAATACTGTACGTTTTGAATACTTTTACTATTATTGATACTACATTGTACAACAGTACCTGGCAACACTGGGGTGGTTTGGGCCTTTGGGCCTTGTTGTAACTTGCACTGTGAGGTAGGTGTTAGTTCTAGTGTGAGTTTGTAACAGACACGCTTCAGGTCAGTGGGGACCCAGGGGACTGGAAGGTAAGAACCTGCCCCTCTGGGCTCCCTTTCTCCATCCCCTGGGGTTCCCCCCTGCCTCTCCTCACCCCCAAAGCATTATTTGTGGCTGCCTGTGTTGCCTTCCCCAGGGGAGCAGGCAGGGAATGGTTAACCAGCTTGCCTGGCAGCTGCTGCTGTTCTTGCCCAGAGTGGTGGCAATGGCTGGGTTGACAGTTTATGCTCCCCCTGGGCAGACAGCACGGGCAGCCAAAAGTAAGCAAGGGACAGGGTGGGGGGTAGTGAGCAGGACCTGAGGTGCTGGGGGGAGGGGAGGGCAGTGATCCCAATCCAGGTCGGTGTGGGAGAGGGGACAGGTGAGCTGTTTGGTCTAAGGTTATAGCCTAGAGTGGCTACACCTTGGTGTAATGCCAAGCTGCATAGCATGGATCAGAAACAATCCTGCCGTAGAGTGGCATAACTGTGAGCTGCATAATGAGTGCTTAAAACCAGTTTCAGTGGTTAATGTGTGGGCAATCCAGGAATTAAGAGCTCCATGAACCACCCAGAATTACTGTATAACAAGTCGCTTAGAGACTCTCTCACTGAGAGGCATAAGCTATCATGGGCAACAGCTGACTTAGCCTCTTAGGCAAGGGATTCTCTGCCAGGATGCCTGGAGATCCTTTCAAGGGTGCCATGGGGTGACGTGTAATGTTAGCACTGTTAGATGTGCAAACACACTTCATGAGGTTAGCCCAGAGATTTCAAATGGGAATCCACAGAGCCAAAATCACTCTGACTTGTGGGCTTTCTGCATTCTTTGCAGAATGCAAAAGAAATGGTCTATTATTTTTTCCATGGTCAGGAAATAAACTGAAGCTAAAGATGGGTGCCTTGAGCCCCAAAAAGCTGAGAACCACTGCTCTAAGGTGGCACTCTGCCCTGCCTTCTGCCTGACTTCAGACTAATACAGCTAACTGCCTCTCTACTTCTCTTCAGCTAAAACTTTCAATTCAGTTTCCTCTTCCTTTTAAGATATCACTCTTCTGTTAACTTGTTTAAACCACGCAAGTAATTTAAGTTGGATTCCTGCAAGTCTCAATACCAGATAATGTTGGGATCTTTCCCCTTCATCAAGGACACATTGTTGAGTTTAATTGATCTGTTTCTAAATACTCTACTATGGACAGTGACATTCATAAAGCCATCCTTGTTATATTTGTGAATTAGAAAACATTAAAAATAACAGTGGCTTCTAGCAAGAGACACTAGCTATGCTAGCAGGGAAACCGTTTTACACCACACCCATCCCTGGAATAAATATTTTGCTAGCCCCTGCTGCTCTGAGATAAACAGCTTTTTTCTGGGCTGCTGTAATACAGTGCTATAATATCTTAGTCTGAAATGACTAACTTATTAAGGAGTTGGGGTTTTTTTTGGTGAAGTGTAAAATGTAAAAGCTTAAACTTACTTATCCTTGGTTTTGGTGGAAGTTTGTAAAAGCATTGCACCATTGCAAGGAGGGATGGCTTGTGACTATAGGTGCAGATTGTGAATTGCCTGTTTTACAGTGTTACTTATTTTTCCTGAGATGGGCACACTTAGTCAGACCTGAAGTCAAAGAACTTTTTTGTGCTTCTATCCTACCTATTTATGAGTAGCAATGTAAATTTTTCTGGCAAACAACATCATATTCTGTATTTGGTTTCCTGATACCATTCCTTTCCTAGTCCACCAATTAGTCTGGTGCTACAGCTGTTGAAGTGCTACCATGGACTTCCTGAGGTCACTGCTGACTCTGTTTATAGTAATTGTACATAGAATCATCTCCAAACTTCTGCAGGAAAAAATGACATAGACATTTGGGTTTCAGAGATATTTTATCAACAGGAGAATTTAGTAGACCCCAAGTAATGTAATGACTGCCACTGTGCCCTATTAGGAAGTCTGATTTGGGATGGTGGGAAAAGAATCACTAGGGTTGAAAAAGGTGATGCTGAGGTATTTGGTGATAATATACTTGATAGGAACCTTCTTTTGTTTTTGTTTGGGGGGTTTTTCCCCCCTAAACCAGAAAGTACAAAAAACTTCTCTTGTATGTTTGCACCCTAAGTCATGACACAATTATAGGTTTCCCTCGCTTTATGCGGTATATGCATTCCTGGAAAACAGCACATAACTCGAATTTACATAAAGAGAACCCACTTTATAGTGTAACAAATAAGGATACGTTCCAAGACCTTGATTGTAATGACCCCCAGGCCCATTTCTACCACTATTACAAGACAATTTTGATACTCGCCAACAGCAGACAGTACCCACAAGCACAGGGCATTATCATGATGGGGATGGCAACTACAGAAACGCCTGTCATAGACAACGAGCAAGGAGCACAGATCCACACAGGAGACTATATTTTGGTGCGTCACTCCCACGATGCACTGCACAAAGCAGCTGACTGTGGGATTCCACCACACCGATCACATAAGAGTGAATTTACCTCGCGTGTAACGATTTTTTTATATAAAAAGGATCATTGCATAAGAGCGAATTTGCACATACAGAACCTGCATAAAGTGAAGGAAACCTGTACAGCAAAACAGCTTACCCTGTATTTTATTCTGTAGTAAATTTTTACCATAGTAAGAAGTGGAGGCTGCCAACTCTCCCAGGTTGACTGTCTCCAGCAGCAATGGTTTCAACTGCCTGACCATTAGGTGCCAGGGGAGTCTATTAGCATTAAGCAAACTGTTACTGGGATCAAAATTGATTAGAAGATTAGATAAACATCTGAAATGCCAGTGTAACTTATACAGGTATATAGTTATTTCTTACTTTCCAAGGGTTATCTTTACCTTAGCATAGTATAATTTTACAGAAATGTAAAGCGGTGCAACATGTTCACTCCACTTTTACCCAGTGTAATGTCATAGAGTTACAGAG
Organism: Alligator sinensis; assembly: GCF_000455745.1. Taxonomy (NCBI): domain Eukaryota; kingdom Metazoa; phylum Chordata; order Crocodylia; family Alligatoridae; genus Alligator; species Alligator sinensis. Next base: position 562,102 of record NW_005842136.1, on the reverse strand, counting down.
AAGCGGGGCTGGATGGGACGTCCAGAAGTCATATAGTCCAGCATTTCTCAGCCCATGGGTTGCAACCACAAATTGGGTTGCAAGAATATATGAAAGGGTCATGAACAAACTTTAAAAATGAACCAACAAACCTTAAAAATAGATTCTCCTTTAAAGGAGAAAAGCATGGGAAACTGGCTTTTCCCTTGCAGGCTGGCAGAGTTCCAGCCTGCAAGGGGCTGCTTGGAGCTCCCCATGCCTCACCCACCCACCCCATACCCCACATACTGGGGGGGGCTAAGGCCTGGGAGTGTGTGGCAGTGGGTCAGGAGTGAGGGGCAATAGGTCAGGACTGGCCATTGATGTTAAAAAATGGGTCTTGGTACAAAAAAGGTTGAGAACCATTGATCTAGTCCAACCCCTTGCCTGAGGCTATCCCATACAACCCAAAATCTAAACTCTACATAAGACTAATCTCAAAGTCAAATTATTCTAAAATAAATGTAATGTGTGTCTGCATCTTTAGTTAATTCATTTAAATAAAGATTAAATAAATAAATATAAATTTAATTAATTGATTTAAATTTAACTTGCTGATTTTTAACCATCATTTAAATCCTCAAACTCTGTCTTGTTTTGCTTTTGTACTTTTTAGTTAGTTTCCTGAAGAGAGGCTGATTCTTGCTGATTGCCACTAAATATACCCTATACCAAGGGTGGACAAAATGGTGAATCCCGCTGGTGTCTAGACGTTTCCCAGCTGTCCCTGCCTGCACCAGTCCAGCTGGTCTCAATGCAGACTTCAGGAGCAACGGAGCTGTGACAGTGCAGGGCTGTGATGGTCCCATGCCCCCAGGTTCTTTGTGGAGACTGGACCAAGTAGTACTGGCAAGACATGTGCTCGGGCAGGGAGCTTCAGCTGAAGTTGAGGCCAAGATCTTGCAGCAGTGATAAAATGGGGCTGGAGCTGGGACAGAGCCATGATGCGCTGCCTGCACAACCATGCCTATGGAACCTGCATTCGTCGCGGCAGCGAATTGTGACTCTATCCTCGCCACAGCCCATGCTACAATATCCTGGCCCCAGCTCCAGCCCTGAACACAGCTCCCTGCCCAGCCATGCACTCTGCCTGAAATCTGTTTCCTTGTGTAAGACACACACCCCAGTTTTGGAGAGAGAATTTGGAGGGAAAGGTGCATGTGGTACGCAGATCTTAGTGGGTTACTCAGCCGTATGGTTCTGCTCCCTTTTGTCCCCCTGGGGAAGGGGATCCTATCAGTGAACTTGCCACTCTCTGTGTGGCACAGTGAGCAGATCTGCAGCCCAGCCAGATGATCATTTGACAATCTAGTTCCAGTTGGGCTGCAGCTATCCACGAGTCATCCCAATTCTGGACTCACTGATGGCCCAATCCCAGAGGGCATCAGCAGGCTGCTTTTTCCTGGGACTGTGGTCAGTGACTAGCCACCCCGCACTCCATCCCTGCCTCCTTAGAGTGGGAAGAGCAGAGCACTGGGGGATTGAAAGGAAACTTAGCACTACAGAGAAATTTCTCTTTCTTCCAGGAATATTTCTCTAACACTTCAACCATTTCTTTAGCACCTCTTGTTGTTGGTGATCCTGCACAGTCGAGAATGATCACTCCCACAGCTCAAGTAAAGGGTTCTAGATGAGTCTGTTGATTGTTAAGAAGGCCAATCCTAAAGCCGCAGACACCACAGGTAGTGATTGAAGGGAGGATCAGACTGCGGATTTCTCGGTCTTTTTTCCTTTCCTTGTGTTTCTGTCGTTTTTTGTCTCCAGAGCAAGATGGGTTTTGCTCACAGTAAGATGTACCTGCTTTCACAAGGTGTCATCATGTAGCTGGTTCCCAGGCTAGTTTTTCCCAATTTGTGATGTCAATGCCACACTTCTTCTTGTTTGCCTTGAGGGTGTCCTTGAAGCATTTTCTCTGTCCCTTGTGTGTCTTTTGTCTTTGGTTGAGTTGGGAGTATAGCAGTTGTTTTGGTAAATATACATCAGGCATGTGCACACGATGCCCTGTCCACCACAGCTGTTGTTGAATAATCAACGCTTCTATGCTGGTGATGTTAGGATTGGTAAAGACCTTGGCATTTGTGTGACAATCCTTTCACTTTATACCCAGGATCTCCTGGAGGTAGCCCTGGTGAAGGTATTCCAGGCTTTTCAGGTGGTCCCTGTAGGTCACCCAAGCTTCAGAGGCATAGAGAAGAGTTGGGATTACCACAGCCTTATATAATAGGAGCTTTGTTAAAGTCCTGATGTTGTGATCATTGAACACAGGATGATACAGTCTTCTGAAGGCAGAGCTGACATATCAGATCTTATACTGGATCTCCTCGTTGATGTTGGCCATCTTTGAGAGATGGCTGCTGAGGTATGCAACGTATTCAACATTCTCCAGCTTTTGTCTGTTAATGAGGATCTTTGCTGGGGGAGTTAATTGGCCTGGAGCAAGCTGGTGAAGCACCTTTGTTTTTCTTTTGTGTTAAGGGTCTGTCCCAAGCACTGGTATGATTGAGAGATGCGGTTAATGGCCATTTGTAGGTCCTCCTCAGTATATGCAATAGTAGCACAATTATCAGCCTACTTAAGTTCCACAACCGGGGCCAACGTACCTTTGGTTTTGGCATAAAGGTGGTAAGAATTGAAAAGGTTCCCATTCATCCTGTACTTGATGACAGTGCAATGTGACAGACCGTCATGGGTGAGAATATTGATGCCTGCCAGAAAGGTGGAAAACAGAATTGGTGTGATCGCCAATTCTAACGCCATTTTGAATGGCAAAGGTTCTTTAGCACTTCACAGTGTGCGTCTGTTCCCTTGACTCTTATAATGCTTCAAGGATTTATATAGTGATACAAATATAATGTGTGTTCATGGCCTAAGCTCATGTCATTGAGGCATCAAAATATCTATGAAAACTTCCTATATTAGTGGTAGCCAAAAGTTTTGGCAGGCATGCTACAAATTAAGCCCCCAGAGGTGTACCTGAGTTTTGCCCCACTAGGATGCCATGGGGGACTGAAGCCTCTGGCTATACAGAGCAAAGGAGTGGTAGGCTGCTGCTAAAGAGGTATGACTGCCAAGAACCAGGTAAAGTCTTCTCTGGCCCTGCAACAGCTGCAGTTTTATATGGTAGTTGAGGATCCAAAGCCTTGAATTTGATAGCAGCTGCAGGGTCAGAGAAGAGTTCTGGTTAGTCTGGCTCTTGGTGTCGACCTTTTACTGAGGGCCCAGTGTTCGTGTGCCACACACAGCATGGCACAAGTTGGCTACCCCTGTCCTATAGGCTTTGTCTCCCCAAGGAGGCTCTTGTCAGGTGATGGAATAGCTGTAGCTGCAGTACCTCTATAGTATAGATCAGTATTTTTCCCAACACTTCTCCCCTCCCTTCCTGTAGTTCGAGACAGTATGTCCATCAACTCATCCAATTAAGTCAATTCAGTTATGTTAATACACTGATCATAGAGATGATAATTTTTTTAAATAAATTCTCTATGCATGCTTAAAGGTGAGGAGCAGTAAGGTTTCTTGTACAAAAATGTTATGAGCTGAAAAGTATTATTGTAGTATGCTGTTTGAACACTTTAAAAAAATTCTACCCCCAGTTGAATGTTCTTAAAAATATATTGTGCTCAAAACAAACTGCCAGTTTTTTTTTCTTTAAGGAGAAACAGTGTTGCATGTTGCCACATTTTACATCTATTTTAATGTCTCTACCTCCATGGTCCACCTCCTTCTTTTTTTCTTCACTTTCTGCCCTTCATTGAAATGTTTGTGTTCCCTTTGATATTTGTCACTTTGCTTGTAGCATCAGTGGCTATTTTCACATGCTTTAGAAGTTCAATTAATGACACGTTCTCTTCCCCCTTCTGCCCCTTCACTTACCTACTGGCTGGACCACAAATATAGCAGGTAGACCCTGGTCTTATTTTGTCATGTATAACGACATAATGAGTTGGTAGCAATTAAAACTGACAGTATCCCAGAAAAATGTCAACATTTTCACTTGACCCATTGTTAATATTAGGTAATCTTTCTGATCCTGCATAACTTAGAAATATTTCATTGGATCTACATGCTTAATTACCTCTTCTTGGTTTCTGTGTGATTATAACAAGTTCTAGTTTTGTTTTATTTTATTTTATTTTTTTTTGGTACCTATAATTATATTACACAGTTTGGTGGAGGTGGGGGTGTGAGAGGGGGAATAAATTTCCCTCTGATGAAAGTTTAGGTTTTACGCACACTCTGGATTAACTTTCTTGGTCAGTTTACCAAATGTCAGTCCACTAATCTGGCTAATTTAGCTCTTCTTTTCATAATAGTAATACCCAGCTCATTCACATGCATGACCTACTTCATTAGCAATGGATTGCTGAGTAAAGGATGAAGCACCCAACTGATAGCTGCTGCTTTCATTTCAAAGTTTGCTATTCCTCTTCTCCACTGGAGCTCATCATGTCTCCCACAGATCAGAGCTCATTGAGGATCATAGCCATCAGAGCTCATTGGGGAAATACCATGGAGATGACTAGTTTATGAACCAGCTAATGCTATACACAACCACAGCAAAAAGCTGCCTGGAGCTTTTTGCTGTGGTTGTGTATAGTACTAGCTGGTTCATAAACCCTCATCTTCAGGAGAGCTGGGGAACCTAACCCTACAAGGCATTCAAGTTCTACTCTCTTTTATAACATCCAGAGGCTAAATTTGAGATGGTGTTTGTTTACCTCTTCCAACTTGGATGCTCTCCTAGATTTCTGAAAGGGAATATTGTTTTTTGGCCAGTTGAAGACTGGAAGCATTTCCCCCCTCAACACTTGAAGCTGAAATCATGTTCAGCACTGGTTCAGCTGCACCTGTCACTGACAACTGTTTTCAGCCTCTGATAACTTGACTAATTTGCAGACGGCTTTAAAACCACAGACTAATTATGTCTTTGTTGAGATGGATGCTAGGGTATGGATAATGCTTATAGTTCAGCTCCTGTTCATTTCTCAGCATGTTAAATTCTCCTGTTTTGATTGTTTCAGAGGCATTGTAACCAGTGCTGGCCTCCTAGGTACTACCCACCTCATTCCTTATACCATTTTCCATTTAAAAATACTATTTAAATCAGGTTCCCCTTACATTAAAACTATATGCTTTATTAAATTGGATTCTTCTACTCCCAGCTTATATGGCTTGATCAGCTCAAGTGAAACACCTTGCTTTGCTGTGGTTTCTGATATATTAGAAACTGTTCAATATATTCTTTTTCACCTTTTGTCCCCTGACTAGATTAACAGTTGCACAATGGCTTCATCTATGACACATCTGTTTAGACCAGTAGTGTTATACATTTTGCTTGGTGGTTGTCCTGAATCGGATCACGATTCACAATACTTTCACTGGTGTTAGCAGCAGGTAACGTGATGCTCTATGTTTAGAGGAGAAAATGCTGCATGGAGATCTTAAAGTAAATATTTAAAATTAGCCATGTTAAGGGAAGTGCTGTATTCTGCCATCAAGCGGGTAGTCTATAACTGATTTAAAAAACCTAGTAAGAGGTGAACTGTTAACTCTGTTCCTGCAGAGTTCTTTTGACTTAGCCACAGCAGACAGCTGGGTAGAACATAACAATGCAGTAGCTTAGTTCTTTGCTTTTGCTTAAATTTTTATGCAGCAAAGGCAGGTAATCAGTTGAGGGTTTGTTTGTTTGTTTGTTTGTTTGTTTTTCTCCTCTATACATATACATTGTTGCCTCTATCATAAAAAGTGATTTATTTATTTATTTATTTTTTTGGTGGCTTTTCAGGTCAGTTTCCCATGTGATGCCAACCTGGGTATTTTCCTAGTGTAATCTGTTTAGTTAGAAAAGGTGCATAAATCATATTTCCTTGTACAGATATTATAACAAATGGTAAGAACCTTTTTTGAAGAATCCTTGAGTTTGCACAAGACTCAGCCAGGCCCAGCTGCTAAAACACACTCTAGGAATCTACATTCTTGCACTTGAGTCTGAAGTCCAAGTTTATCCTCTTACTACAAGGTCTGCAAAAATCAACATGCAGTGCCCAGCCTTTTATGTGCCACAGAAATACCAGAAAGCTGTAATATCCAGGGACAATAGTGCATGAGATACCCTTCATATGTTTCTGAGTGGTGGTGTTGAATGGGAGTTGTAATTCTTTCTGTGGGGATTTTAATCCCAGATATTTGTACATATATGCAACCCTTTGCCATAACAGATTGGTGACCCTTTATGTATAACCTTCCATTCCATCAGAAACAGGTTTTGAAATTCTTCCTTGGATGGTAAGTCAACTGCCTGCCATGTATCATTTGGTCACATCCCAGCCAGGGCAAGAGCCTTGGGAGGACAGACATTTTGTTTCACAGAAGATGTTTTCAGATTACAGTATTTAGTTTAATTCCAGATCAATAAACCCAGAAAATTTAGAAATTCTCCGCAAAAGAAAATGCTGAAAATAATTTGTTTAGGATTAATGCAAATTTTTTGTTTTGACAGTTGAAATGTTCATATCTACTTCATTTTTTATATTGTAGTTGCATCACATATACAATATTAATTTTAAGGAAAATTGAAACATTTTATGCCAAGCAAAACTATCAAAATAGACCAGTTAGGTATTTTTAGAGCTTTTTTAGTTTTTTGTTTGAATGAACTTTCTTTAACAATAAGCTGATTTTGCTAATTTTTTTTATATTGATTGAACTGCATTTTATTTTATTTATAACGAGCTTATCAGGCTAATTTTCTTGGATTTTAAAGCATTGTTAGTGTTACTGTCCAAATTCTGCCATTCTTCCTTTGTAAAATTATATATACTTTCTTAAAAATGCATTCATACTTAAACCCTAAAATATTCAAAGTAGCAGTTTGGAAAAAACCAAAATGGGAAATGACTTTTTTGAAAAATAGAAATGTTACAAGAATGGAAGACAAATGAGTTGGGTCTCCCTGAGGTCTGATTAATTGACTTTGTTATTTTAGTAAAGGCACCCAAATTAAGAAAATATGATATACTTGTTATCTGAAACACTATTTGCATTCTTTATATAACGCAGTAGAACAGGCATTTTTCTTTTAAGTAAAATTTAATTATGAGTAGAGTTTGTTTGGGAACTAATGAGAGTAATAGAAAATCACTGCTTCTGGCAATGATTCATGTATATAGCTGTTCATATATGACTTCCAGTATATTAAAAATACTTTGTAATATAGTAAGCACTCTTCAGCATTGAAAAAAGTGACTTAACTCCCCTTCGTCATGCTGCATTTTTTTTACTTTAATATGTGATTAGTTTTCACTTTTTCACTTTCAGTGCCTGATGGTATGCTGTAGCAGGAAAATTATTTATTTAATTCTTATTAAATTAGGCTAAATAGAAATTTGCTACATTAACCAGTGGTCATAAAGTTGTGATTTCCAGTGATCTTAGAAGATAAGATGGCAAAGAACTCTTTGAAGAAAAAGATAAGGATTACTGGTTAATCACCAATAGAAGTCCAACTAGATTTAGATTTATTGCAGTGACAAGCCAGCATTAAATCAGCAGGTCTATAACTGTATTTTTTATTCCATGAAGAAGAAAGCCAAAAGCCAGTCTTGCGCCTCTGAACATCTCCTGGATCAACTGCCTTTGCCAGTAAGAGCAGAGATGGCAAAAATGGCTTTGATTTTTTTGGAGTGATTTCTGGGTCTGTAACTATTTGGGCTGCCCAGTTCACTGAGTAGCTTGCACACAGAATGGCAGTCTTGTTTCCTACACTTTAATTCAGATGCCATCGTCTTCCCCACTCAGCTGAGAAGAACAGTTCTAGTGTAGTGCCCTTGTATCTGGAATATCCTCACTTTGCGCTCTCTGAAATACTGGTTTGCCCCCACTGTGTCTTCTCCCCTCCATTGCATAACACCCTTAGCAACTTCCTCAGGGTATAAATAACCTTGTGTTTGATGACAGTTAAGGGATATGGGGATGTGGATGCACCCTCCTCTTAAAATGTATCTACAATGGAAAAAAAAATCTTAAAACAACCTAAAGGAAAGTCGGGTTAACCAGTGCTGTGAATGGTTATGTGCCAGGCTTGGCCAGCATACAGTCAATTCAGTACATTTATACATGGAAAAAAATGTTTCCTAAGAAAGGGTGGAAAATAAGCTATGTTTTTATATAGGTAGATAGATAGATAAAATAGGAATGTGTACAGAGAACTATGATCTTTGCACAGACATATAGAAGTACAATGATAAATTAATATAGCTTTTCATTAAATGTTCCTACCTTCAAAACCAGTTTACATATGTATGTTAATAATATGAAACTTACTTAGCAATTTCTTGGCCTAAGAAAGTATTACAATATTAGATAAGGTAATCTGTTTTCCTGAACAGGGACTGGGATATCCCACCTACCAGAGGTAGGGACAATCTTGGGGATAGCTCTGTCAAGCCTTCAGTCAGTGCAGATGTAGTTGGGGATCTTCTGGAAGGGCTAGACATTTTTAAATCTGCAGGTCCAGATGCCCTCCACCCAAGGGTGTTGAGGGAGCTGACAGGGGTCATCACGGAGCCCTTGGCCCAGCTGTATGAGCATTTGTGGTCATCTGGCCAGGTGCTGGGGGATTGGAAACTGGCTAATGCGGTCCCTATTTTTAAGAAGGGGAGTAAGGAGGACCCAAGTAATTATAGGCCTGTAAGCCTCACTTCGGTGCTTGGGAAGGTCTTGGAGAGAATCATCAAGGAGCACATCTGTGGGGGGCCTGCAGGGAAGATCATGCTCAGGGGCAATCAGCGTGGGTTCATCAAAGGCAGGTTCTGCCAGACCAACCTGATTGCCTTTTATGACCAAGTAACAAATCCTTTGATGATGGTGTCGCTGTGGACATAGTCTTTCTCGACTTTAAGAAGGCCTTTGACACTGTCTCTCACCCCATCCTCATCAATAAATTAAGCAACTATGGCATTGATGCCTGCACAGTTGGATGGGTAAAAAATTGGCTGATGGGGCACACCCAGAGAGTAGTGGTGGATGGGTTGTACTCAACCTGGCAAGATGTGAGCAGTGGGGTACCCCAGGGCTCGGTCTTCAG
>NW_005842136.1:552417-552868 GCF_000455745.1 Alligator sinensis | reverse complement strand
GTTCCCCTCTTGAAAGCACAGAGGTGGAAAGGGATCTTGGAGTCATTATTGACTCCAAGATGAACATGAGCCGCCAATGTCAGACCACAGCCAGCAAGGCCAGCCATACCTTGTCATGCATCCAAAGGTGCATCTCAAGCCAGTCCAGAGAGGTGATACTCCCCACTCTATGCGACTTTGGTCAGGCCACAGTTGGAGTACTGCGTCCAGTACTGGGAACTGCACTTCAAAAGGGATGTGGCCAGCCTGGAGAGAGTTCAGAGGAGGGCCACCCGCTTGGTGAGAGGGCAGCAGGACAGGCCCTACGAGGAGAGACTGAAGGACCTGCACCTGTTCAGCCTCAGCAAGAAGAGGCTGAGGGGGGACCTGGTGGCTGCCTACAAGCTCATCAGGGGAGATCAACAGCAAATAGGCCTAGAGCCCTTTTCTCCCCAGCACCACCTGGGGTGAC
>NW_005842136.1:550746-552118 GCF_000455745.1 Alligator sinensis | reverse complement strand
TCCTGCTGACATTCAGAACATAATTCAAGCTACAGTATAACGCACTAAGAAGCATGGTGTTCTAAGCCTTTCACTTAAGCTTTACTGACCTAAAAACATTTTCCAAGAAGGAAGCAGTCCGATATAATTTAAATAGATGAAAGTACTAATCACAGGAGATGCATTCTGATGTACACATGGATTAGTCTTACAAAAAAAGTCTAATTAGGGTTTCAGATCAAAACTTCATAAATGTATAAGATGGTTTCCCACTAAATGGAAAAAAAAAAACCCCCACCTGGATCTGCTGCTTTCAAATATGACTAATCCCATGCAAAGAAATGATGGTTTTTGAAACCTCTGGTATATTCATTCTTGTACTGCTCTTCAAACTGTCCACTGAAAGCATTTTAATATAGCAGATAGAGAATGTATAAAAGTCACTGGCTATCCTAAGTGACTACCAATGAGGTAAACTGATTTTCCTCCCAATTCCCTGAGGGATAAAGCTCAGTCCAATCACTCTCTTGGAATGTGCTATAAAAAACATAACTTTTCTAAAAGCACACCACTTGGGTAGTTAGCTGCTTATAATGCATGACCTCTAAAATATTTAACTCAACACCTGCAAAGTATGCTGTTATTTTACATGATTTATCCAAGACAAAAAGGTAGCAAAAGAAAAATAAAGTAATGATCAAAAAGCACACGGACTACCACATGGTTAACTATACTTGCTATTACAGTGACTCCCATAGTCTGTTTGCCACTCATTCCATTTTCCCCCAAAGGACTCAGAAATATTACTCAAGTCAAAATATGGCTGTGAAAATGAAATGTATTTTCTGATAATGGCAGTATTTTTACTTCCAGGTACAGCAGGCTGTGTAAGAAACAAAGGTGTCCTGGTAAAATAAATATTTTCTTTTCTTAGTGAAATCATGGCTGAGCTTCTTGGATATGAGGGACCTTTAAAAAAAAATAGCAGACAGATACTAATAGATAGCAGTGTGCCAGGATCTTAATTTTCATGACAGCAGTATTAGTTGATAGAAACCAGATCCAGACAGAAGTTTGTTCACCACTGGCTTGCATATATATATGGTCCCCAAAGGTTCTGTGGGCTGCATATTTCACCATCACTACTGAATGACCTGTAAATGCATAGAATCAGAGTGGTTGTGGAGATGCTTAAGCTCTCTTACACAGGGGTAAGGCCCTAACCACAGGGATGTAGTGAGGGTATGTTGGACTGCCACTCTCAATCCTCTCTTCAGCCCTTGTTGCAAGAGTGTGCGTGTACATGCAGTCCAGGTTTCACCCACTCCTCCCTGCTTTTAAAAGAAGGGCTGAGTGTAGAAGGTGTCCGACTCTCATTCAGCAGTCCATTTCA
>NW_005842136.1:501311-550736 GCF_000455745.1 Alligator sinensis | reverse complement strand
ACCATTCTGGAAAAAAATTGTCATTCAATTAAAAATTCAGAAAACCAGCATTTTAAAATAGTTTTAAGCAATAAAAAAATATCAATTCTAAATGTGCTAAGTAGGGGGAAATATCAAAACAGATTTTGCATTTAAAATTAAATTGAATTCTTAAACAATGAAAGCCTTACCTATAGTTAGGAAAATGACACTGACTGTTTCTGGTCACTATAGCCTTCAAGATTTTAGAACAAGATCTCAGCCTCTTGCATCTACTGTTTAGCTGCAGTTTGGAAAGAAGACAAAATGGTTTGCTGCTCTTCCAAGTTCCAATCGGTTTCTCAACTTTGAATGAATTTAAATGAATAAACTAAAAAAAGAAAAATATTTCTCTGCACCTGTAGTTACAGCTGTAAAAGTTATGTTTTACTTGAACAAAAATCTGGTTCAGGTGTTTTGTCAGGGACCTCCCCCAATTTAGGGTTAGATTTTAAAAAAAAAATAGTCAAAAAATACATACTGCTTGAATACTGCATTTTATTTATGTGATTTCAAATAGTACATGAAATTTAGGCTTTCCTACAGGCTCAATTTCAAATTATTTATTTATCTATTATTTTTAAGTTTAATTCCTCCCTCACTCCTCTGGCAGCCAGACAACAGGGCAGGCCAAGAACTCACACCATGAGATCTGGCACTGTAGAATCAGAGAGAGTTTTCTTGAAAACAACTCTGGCAACCCTGAGTTTAAAGTAAAGTGAACACATTATCAGAAGTCAGACATGTCCAAAACCAGCTGGACAAATTAAAACTTGGGTCTTGGACAGAAAGCTAAGAAGATAAGTTAGAATACCGCAGGTGTTGTATAGGGAGAATGCTTTGGGAAAAACTCCAATTTCTGAATGTGTATTAGTTTAGTGCAGGGGTAGGCAACCCCTAGCATGTGCGCCAAAGCATGGCTCTGAAGCTGTTTTACTTGGCATACACGCTTCGGGGCAGATGGTGGGGGAGCCGCGAGGGGCCTGATCCTTGTTGAGGCAATGCAGCCCTGACCCCTTCCCTGTCATCCGCCTGGAGGTACATCAGGCAGGACTCCACTGGCCCTGATGCACCTGCTTCAAGCAGCCCAGGCTCTGTGGTGGGCAGCAAGGAGGCTGCAAATGGCTCCTCGGGGGTCTGCAGAGCCCCAGTCCAGCTTGTTGCCAGCAGTGGGTATACACACGCCTCAGGGCAGATGGTGGGGAAGGGGCCAGGGCTGTGCTGCCACAATCAAGATCGGGTTGAAGATCCAGATTTAGGTTGGATATATGGAAGAATTTTCTCACTCAGAGTGGTTAAGTATCAGAACAGATACTCTAGAGGGGCTGCAGATTCTCTATCCTTGCAAACATTTAAGAACAAGTTAGATCAGGACTGTCCAACTGGCAGCTGCAAGTTGCACGCAGCTTGTGAGGGCTTAGTTTGCTGCCTCTAGGCTCCCACCTGCTGTCATACCCTGCCCACTTCTCTGGCTGCAGCTGTATAGGGCTCTTCCCTTCCTTTTAACTTCTGCTTCCTGCCTTGCCCCAGGGGATGGGGTAGAGCAGTGTGGCACAGCCTGTGGTGCTGGGGAAGTTCACAGTATGGGGTTTTGGCATAGCACAGTGCAATGCAAGAGAGGAGCCCAAGCCCAGGGAACTGAAGGTAGGTCTGGGGCACCTGTGCGTTATTGTCTGAACATGCAATGCAGCAATGGGAAGCACCCATGTGCCTGCTGCAGTGGGATGAAGGAGAAGAGCCCACATGACTGGAGCAGTGGGAGGTGGGAAATGCCTGCATGCTAGGTGCAGCAGGGGTGTGCCTGGGGAGCCTGTGGCTCTCTGGTGCAGCCTGCTGGGCACATGGCCACAGGCTGCTAAGAAGTTGGAAAGACCTGGGTTAGACAAACACTTGCCTGGAATAGTATATACAGGGATCATCCTGCCTAGATCAGGGGGTTGGACTAAACCACCTCCCAAGGTCCCTTCCAGACCTGCCTTTCTATGATTCTGCCAATTAAAACAAACTATCTCAATTCAAGTGCACGTTCAAGTTCCTGAACATCTTTCTAAGTTCAAAATACAAAGTCACTATTAACACAAAAATGCTTATTTATATTAAGTCAGGCCACACATATCCATAAAACTTCCCATCTTCCACAGTGATTTAGGATCTTACTTTATATAGCAGCTTTCAGAGAACAATCATTTGCACTGGTTAGAAGAAAATTCCTTGACCTCTTGATACTCTATTTTACATACACACTGAAGATATTTGAGCATCCCTTATGCAGTAGACTAGACCACCACATTTGCCAGGAAACAAGAGCGGGGGGGGGGAGGGAGAGAGAGAGAATGACTATGTGTATGTAGCTATAAATCTGTACAAATACACTTTATGGGATTACATACTAGGGCTGGGCAAAACGGCTGTGTTGCAATTCAGTTTCGGATTTGGCCATTTCGGAGGAGTGATTCGTTTCAGTGTTTCAGATCGCTGTCCTGTTTCATTTAAGCTGAATCTCCTCTGAATTTGTTTCAAAAGGGCTGCAAGCTTTGCACAGCCCTACTGCCCAGCTGGGCTGGGCTTGGGGCCCCTAGAGGGAAGCAGGATAGGGCTGTGGGTGGTTCATCTGGGGGAGGGCCACTGCCCTCCCTGTAGGTGAGGAGATCCCTGCGCAGATCTCTGATCCCTGTTGCACCGAATTGTGGGGCAGGGAAGCAGCACAGAGCAGCAAGCAAGCCTGCTGGTCCCTGCCACACAACTCTACTCTGCAAAGAGCAGAGATCCGCACCGGTGGTCTCCTTGTTGCCACTGCCTGCCCCATGCTACCTCAGATCTCTGCTCCCTGTGAAGCCAGATCACATGGAAGGGACCAGCACTGCCCTCCCACACGACCTGGCTCTGCAGGGAGCAGAGAGAATTCCATGCCAGGGGTCTCCTCACTGCTGCTGCCCGCCCCATGCAACCCCCCATCACCGGGGCAGCACGGGGTGGGCAGCAGCGGTGAGGAGACCCCCAACGCAGATCTCTGCTCCCTGCGCAGCCGAGTCGCGTGGCAGGGCAGCAATGTACAGCTGTTTCCCTGGAAGCCTGGCTCCGAAACTCCAATATTTTCTGAAACTTCTTGGATGCCTTGTTTCATTTCGGAGATATTTCGGAGCCTTCTGTTTTGATTTGGATTCAATGTTTCGGGTGCTGAAACAGCCTGAAACACCTCCAACATGAAATAGCTGCTGAAATTTTGTGCAGCCCTATTACATACACACACACACACACACCCCACATCATCTATCATGTTATACATCACATACAATTCCCTGCATTTTATATACATATATGCACACATATTGTGTGTGTGTATATAAACACATGTATGTACACACACACTGCCATAAAAAACATATAATTAACGTCTGTCATTCATATTTTTAACATTGTATAGTTTGTAGATTCTGGTAGTTTAGATATTAAACTCTCCTGCATTGCAAGAAGGACCTCGATGATCAGAAGTTAGGGTGTGGAAAATGGAAATCTTGGGGGTTTGTCCCTAGCTTGACTGATGACGTTTTTGTGATGTTGGATGAATAACCCATCTGTGTTTCAGTTCTCCTTTCCATGTAAAATAAGGACAATACTCTCCTAATTTACATGAGTATTGAGACTTGATTTTTGTTTGTGAAGCATGTTGGAATTATCATAACATAAATTATAGAAGTGCACCGATACATCAGTCCCATATTGGATTGACACCAGCATGAGGAAAATTGAGAATATTGGCAATCGAGGTTTTTTTTTGTTTTTTTTTTTGTCTGATGTGGCCGATAAATACTGCATACATGCGTGCCGCCAGGAGTGCAGCGCTGCAGCATGGAGAGGGGCAGGCTGGGCATGGGACAGAGCTGCGGCTCGTCCAGAGGGCAAGGGAGAGAGAGGCTCCCACCACTGCATGCACCCTGGGAGGGTGGGCGGGGCCAGGTGCCCCTGGATCTGTGTGGGGGGCAGGGTGAGCTGCTGCTGCTGTGGGCTGGGGCCGGGGGCTGTGTTGGGCTCTTCCCAGTGTGGGGGCTGGGCCAGGGCTGCGCTTGCGGCGGGTGGCGGTAGCACTGGGAGCAGGGGTTGGGGGCTGCAGCCACCCCAAATTCACTGTAGCCCCGCCAACACCACCTTCTACCACTGCTGCTGCCCACCCCAAGGGGAGCCCAGCCCATCCTCCCCCCTGCTGGGAAGAGCCCAGCACTGCCCCCAGCCTGCAGTGGCAGCCCGCCTTGCCCTACGCGCAGGTCCAGGGCACATACTCCCCATGCCCTCCTGGGGTGCATGCAGCAGCAGGAGCCACCCCCTCCCTCCTCAGTGATCCCCCCCCCCCGGATGAGCCAGCTCCATCCTGTGTCCTGCCCTACCCCAGCTGTGCAGCACCTGTCCCAGCCCCAGCCCTGCTTTCTCCATCACCGCAGGGGCCTCAGTCTGCCCCCCCTTCTCCATGCTGCGGCGCTGCTTATCACATCATTATCAGCCGATATGGCTCGTTAAAAATTGGCCATTGGTATCAACCCAAAAAAATCTTTATTGCTGCACTGCTAGTAAATTATTATTACTATTAATGAATGCCCCAAGCCTTCTGTTACTCTTGTGGGTTATTTGCCCTAAGCAAGCACAGCAGAATTGAGGTGTATAGGAATGGGAAGGTCATTCCACAAGTCAAGGGAAAAGGTAACCTCCCCTAGACTTGTGGTACAATCTTTATTTCATGTATGATTATTACTTTGTTATGATGAGCTGACCTCTCTTTTTATGTATACTTATTTATACCTCTGCTGATATTTCAAAGCAGTAATCATCACTGATACTGTTCCATGTAATAAAGCTTTAAACCAGAGGTTGACTTTGAACTGAGTCTGATTGTTACCCAAGAGGAACACTTTCTTACACACACTTATGTTGTGGGGCAGGGAGAAGAGAAAATCTATATTTGCTTTTCAGTTTTCACATAAGAGAGAACTAAAAGTGCTACTATCACATTGTCATTTTTTTTCTTGTGATTTTTGTCTCTAGCCTTTAAATACTTTCCATGTTCCTGTGCAGGAAATTAGGGGCTCAAAATACAAAAACTCGCATGACTTTTGAACAAGCCAGCTGGAAACATTTTCAGATTGGAGAGAATGGCACAATATTCTTTCCTTTAGAGCATAAGCCATGAAAGAAAATTTCAGGAAACTCCCTTTCACTAGGCTGCTTCTTGTACCTTCCATTTTAACTTCTGGCCTAATTAATTAGGCTTGACTTGATGATATAATAATTGTAATTATTTCTCTTTGGTGGGGGGAGGGGGGCTGTGAATCAGTCTCTTCCTCTGCAGACCCTGGATCTCTCTGATCTCTATGTGATGGGCCAGCCAGTAGTGATTTGGCCCAGGGGTTTTGAAAGGGTAAAAAATGATTGGAGGGCTTGGGGATTCCCTTTCCTCACCAATGAGGCCCCAGAGACTCACCCTCCATTGCCTTGATTGGCCCCTCGGGTCACCTGGAGAGGGATAAAAGGGGCAGCGTAGCTGACTCCAGGAGACCTGTGAGGGGTGACGAAGACGGAGTTTTAAAGAGCTGGCAAGAGCTGGGCCAGCGGGGTGGGAGCAGTTACACCAGAAGAGCCTGAAGGAGCAGGACCCACAGGCGGTGGTTGAACTCTCAGCAGCGTGGCGTGCAGCCGGCAGGTGAGGCTCCCTGCTGGGCTCCAGGATCCCCAGCAAGAGGCTGGGTCAGTGTGGCGTGCGGCCGGCAGGAGAGGTTCCCTGTCTGGCTCCAGCAAGAAGCTGTGCAGCAACCTGAGAGACTCCCAGCTCTGCTTCCAGTTTCTCCAGCAAGTGGTGAGGCAGCTCGAAATGAGGCAGGACCATCCCAGAAGGTCAAAAGCCTTAGCAGCCTGGAACAGTCTCAGCACTAGTGTGTGTGATAGAGTTTCTGCCTACCATGTGGGAGATCTGGGTTCAAGTCCTGGCTGGGTCAAGTAGGGGTGAATGAAATGTCAGGGGGAGCAATTCTTGTTGCAGTGGAGGGGGGGCATTGTTTTTCTCCCCCCCCCCCCAGGTACCTACACTCTATATCTTTTGTTATTTGGCATTTTATATTTTGTGCATTTTATTTTTTGCCAACCAGTATAGTTTGTTGTGTTGTTTGCGCTATATACTTTGTTAAACCTGTCTTTTGTCAACTGGATGAATATGTCTACGAATGTGAATGCTTAACCTTTATTGAATCCTGTCCCCTCGGGGTATTGTAGTATCCCCTATATCCCCTGGTTTATATATGTTATGTTCCCACCACTGTTTCTTTCATTAAAAGGTATATGGTTAAGTCCCCAGTGGTGACCTGGCTCTGCTTTATAGGGGAAGGAGGGTCCCTACACCTTCCACAGTGCTCATGCATCTGCTCTGATCCCTTCAATTGGAGAGGGGGTGTGTCTTGGCGTACCATTTGGGTTACATATCTTTCTGCTGCAGAGGTAAATATTAAACTGCTTCCAGTGCATGGATGATCTAGCAATGAGTTTATTTTAATAACTTCTGCTCACTAACTTGGCACATAGATATTTCATTTCTGCTTAGCATCCGAGTTCTTTTGATACTTATTGTTTGGTCAGATCAAGGTTGTGCATTCCCTGCTGCCCCCCGTAGATTCCCAGGACACCACCTTGGTCTTAAAGATGAGGGAAAGTAGAATCTACCTTTAGCCCCCTTCGGGTGCTCCTGATGAAACACTTCCCACTTCATTGGGGGAATAACTAAAACAGGACCCTTTGTCTACCTCTCTTTAAAGTGTTAGTGACCAAAAAAAAAAAAAGTTCAGGTATAACTGGATTATTCCTTTGCTGGGTTGTGGATTCCAGACAATTTTGTGTTATTTTGCCTTATTTAGGATTGAATATTACTTTCGCTAACATGACACCATTGAATCCAAATCAGAAACAAATTCTAACAAGTTAAATTTATTGAGCTGGAGTCCCTTCAGGCATCAATTTTTGTGTCATGTTTTGGGCGATGGGCATTTTTTCTCACCAGTCCACAGATCTGTAGTTCCAGGTATCTTGTTATGTAACAGCATACAAAGCTGCTTGCTCCCGTCTCCGCCTCTTCATGGACTCTGGTGGCATTACTGGTGGTGATTTAGGCTCGTTCTTAGAGTAGTATAATGCAGAAAGTCATATCGCAGACTTATGGCATAATATACGACCAACTGTAATGTTCAGTGGTTTATGTTCTGGATTGGGATGAGCTGTGTCTCTTCAACCCAAATCTGTGTCTGATATACTCAATATATGTGTAATTTGGGAACTTCAGAGACCTTCCTTTAACATTTTTCTCCCAAGGATTGGTTTCTTCACTTTAAAGATCCTTCTATTTTTCTGTCATGTAAGGAACTACTAATCTTTCATGGGAATGAAGTGGCACTTAGGTTTTGGATATATGTAATCTCATTTATTGGTATTTGGATTTTTGGCCTACAGTTATGCTGGTCAAGAATTATCCTTTGTAAGGGGTTGGTTTCAATTCAGTAGTCTATAGGTAGTTAACCTAAAGCAGGTGCAAAAGGAGAAACCTAGTATACTTAAGCTTATGCTTTATGTAGCATTCAAAATGCAAAACTTTTTTTCCTTTTCATCCTCTGCCTGTGGCATTCTTATGGAGGTGGTCAGCATCCAGACTTCTGTAAACATTTCATGTAGTGTTCAAAGGGGATATATTTACAATCCCAAATGTTATATAAAAAAATCATTACTTTGTTGTAGGCAAGAAGTAGGATAGTGGTTTTATGTATTCCAAATTGATTTTAGACTTTGGATTTGAGTAATGAGCTTTGCATATATTAGTGTGATTAACTACACTGCTAAGTATTCCATTGTAATTTCAAACGTCCGTCACTGTTGTCAGCTGTGTTGTTCCACATTTGCTAAGCCAAACTTGCTCTGCCTTGCTCTAAGTCGGAGAAAAGGTGGGCCATTCCATCTTGCGGTGATGGGAACCCAAGGGAGGGATAATTGTCACTGTAGCTAAGGTGAAGAATGGAGATTCTTGGGTAGGAAAAAAGCTATGGTAGAGGGAGATGGGGAAAGGAAATTCAAGAAGGCCCCCTTCCTTCAGTTCAACTGACACTTAACATATTGCCTACAAGCAGACTTAAAGGTGGCCTATCTTATCACAGAGGATCCTGAAATATTCTACTGTCCATGTGGTGTGCATAAAACATTACTGAAAACCAGCTCTCTCTAGGGTGGATGGAGGGTGGCAGTTAGCCAATGTAGAGCATTTACACAGTAGTGGCATAGGGAAATTTTGGCCAGGGTAAAATTAGTCTTAGTACAAGCACAATGGTATTTTAATGGAAATTCACAACAGACTGGGCCTCCCTTTAAGGATGTGTCAGAAAGACCAGCATAGCAAACCAAATGATATTTATCTACCTCATAAGGATGAAGGGATGAATCAATCTTGTCAGGGTTGAACTTGTCATTCCAAGGCTGTAGGTATCCCACATCTGATAATTATACTACTAAACTATCCCAGAATCCTAGCTGGCATCTGTCAAGGTCGTAGACAATGAAACCTTATTTTGGAGCCATTTGTCATTTCAGGCCATAAGGGCACTTTTCATCTGTGGCAAATTGTACTTGTAACCCCTGCAGCAGTTCTCAGTCTAGTGCCTCATTAATGGAATGACTTGTTCACTTGGATCCTAGGCTAGTAAAGCTTTTCTTTCCCTTTTTTGACAATATGGAGTTGCAGTATCAACTCCAATTACGATTAAAGGAGCTCTTGCATCTGAGATTTTATTTCCCCCCTCCCCTTTTCTAGTAACTTTCTCAAAAGCACTCCTGTTTGCTGAATGTTTTATTCTTAGTTTTAGGCCAGTGATAGTTTCCATTTTTAAACATTAAAAATGACTGTAGGCATTACAAGTATTCAGAGAACTTCACAAAAAGGAACAATGCATGTATGAATAGTATAAGTGGCATCACTCTGGTAGTATTCATTGTTCTTTTTGTTGAAGTTCAAAACTGGAAAACATTTAGCCTCAAATAAGTCTTACTCCCTGATCTAGGCAGCTATTGATCATGGTCAAGTTGGTAGAGGGGGCTTCATTTTTTACAGAGATTAAAAAGGAGAACTGTTTTTTTTAGTTCCGATGCTATAATAATGCACTTTAGAAAAGTCTTCTTAGTTTTTGATTACTCATGTTGGATAGCTTGCTTTTAAAAGTGCAAACTTTTTTCTAGTTTTAGTAATCCCTACCATCAAGGACATGGAGTGGCAAGAGTAAATTGTTAGGTTTTATTTTTGTTTTAGTTTTTGTTTTAATTTGATATTCCCTCTGTAGAATGGGTCAAGTTTCTACATATCCTGATATTCACAGGGCCTCTATGAAAGATTTAATGTGCATCAAAAGCATATTGATCATGTAGTATTTGCCACTAGCCTTGCATTAGAAGGGGAGCGGGCATGGGATATTTTTATGAAAAGCCAGTCTTTCAGATTATTTTCTGAATATTTCACCACCACTCTCTCCAAGCAAGCCATTTTTAGGAGCAGTTTGGAGGACTGAACTTTCTAGTTAAATAGGTTGGAAGGTTGGAGATGGGCAGTCTGGAATTTCTACCATGGTTCAGTCTCCTAGACAGTGCTTAGAAGTTTTGTCTTTGATCTCGACCTTTGCCTGGTAGATATGTGAAACTCTGACATAATTGCTGAAAGGGAAAAAAATCTTCACTTTTCTTCCTGCTCCATCTCCTGCTTGATGGGAGAGTTCAAGTCTCCGTGGGTGCCAATAGACATGCTCATTCACGTTCTAATTAGAACGCAATGGAGCAGACTTGATTAATCGAGTCTCCTCCGCATTCTAAATAGAATGCTCCAGCGTTGCCTCACTGTCGCATGTAGTAAGTCCTCACGTGTTTCAAAATGGCCATGGGGGCGCTTTATCTAAACCTCAAATAAGCTTTAGATAAAGCGTTTCATGGCCATTTTGAAACACACATGGGCTTAAGACAGGTGATGGTGAGTCAGTTTAATTAGAGCATCTGTCCAGGAACTGTTCTAATTAACCCCCATCCCTGAGCACATGTATAGATAGCCCATAGTTTTACCCCTCTACCAGGCTTGCTTTGCTCAATACTGCCAGTGCTGCTGCTTCTGAACGTTTCCACTGCAACTCAGGGGGGTCTCTCTACATTAGCTGTAAAACCAACCAGTGCCCTCTTAATTTAATTGCATAATTCCTTGGGAAAGGCATTACCAGCAAAACAGGTTCCTAAGCTGTCATTTCTTAGTAAATTTGGGAAGTTGACCCTGCACTGATCTACCACTCACATTTAGAAGTTTATATTCATAAAAACTCTTTATAATAAATATCAATTTTCCCATTTGCTGGTCAAGTTTTAACTTTTCCCTTCCAAAATCATAGTTTGGAGTAGCCGTCAGCTTTTATAATACAGCCAAGCACCTTCACTGTATTGAAACTTTAGCCCAGAAATTCTAAAAAGATGTTTAGTGAGTGGTAAAGCCTTGAGGGGGTGACTACATGAGGAAGAATTTAATGTGATTACTGGTTATAAGTGCCTGTTTTATCATTAAATTCTCAAATTTAACTTTGCATTGAAGTGTTTACAAAGGGCAAAGATTCTCAGCCAGGGTGCTGTAAGACCTTTCTAAGGACACTAACCAATACTAACTTTGTTAGGTGTGCAAACACCTATATGCAGTTCACAAGATAAACCCAGAGATTTCAGATGGGAATCCATAGCATCAAAGATGTTCTGACCTGTCATGGTCTTTCTGAGTTCTTTGCAACAGAAGAATTGTTCTATTATTCTTCCACAGTCAAAAACCAATTAAAAACTATGAGCTGGACACTTTCTGGGAGGTGCCTCAAGTCCTAAAAAGTTGAGAAACACTGACATAAAATACTTAAAATTTTTGTTTGGCCTTTATTGGTGACATCTAATGAGACCTGTGTATATTGAAATGTAAAACAGAAGAAAACTTGTCTCCCTTTTTGAGTAATTTCTGTACACTGAAAAGTCAGCACTGATAGCTGGTCAAGCAATAAAAGTTTTAGGTAACTTTAAAATGAAGCTTCTGCAGCTTTTTGTCCCTGAGGCTTTCCATTTTTTAAGTACTTGCAGTTCTGAAAAGCAAGTATAGTGGAGCAAATCCTATCCAACTCGCATTTTGCCATTATGGACTGAAATTCTAGAAAATATTGTTAATATATCAAGACTATAAATGTCACTGGAGTAAATTGGAGGGGAGAAAACAAGCATCAGAATATAAACAGGGAAAGGAAACAGTTTTTAGAAGGGATTCTTTCCTAATGTAGGAATGTTCCACCTGCCTGCATTACATTTCTATGCATAATTTCCTAAGTAAAATCTTTTTAGAACTATTCGCCATAGTGGTTGTCCTGTAGATTTGGTACTGTAATTTATAACTTTTTAAATGCATTTTTAGTTGATAAGGAGAGAGAATCATTTATATTCTATTTTCTTTAAAAAGTATTTTGAATTTTATATCTTATTTTTTCCACCTGATTATTCCATTTTGTTTACTCTGACTATCATAGCCTATGCGTTATGGTTTTACATCAGTGCTTTGTATCATTCTTAGTAATAATCTGGACTAGCTATGTCATTATCTTTAGCAGTCTGTTCGCTGTAACTGTGATATGCTCCATTAACACATTATCTTTGTTCACAATCATAGCGAAGGAGAAATGTCAGCACATTTGTAAGGTTACCTTTGAAAGATGACTTAAACCTTTAGTGTGTTGTGAGCACTGCTAAATACAAAATGTTGTTGAAGCTGTCTAGCATTATTACTTGGCGAGAATTATTTTAAAGGAAAAGTGCTGTGTGGTTAAAAACAAGTGTGCCAGTGCAGAGTTTCAGTTCCTTGCAGTAGTCCATTTTTGCAAAAAGACCTTCAAGGCTTAGTTCTTGTGTCTTTTAAGAAAAACTACTATGATATTTTTAAGTCAGGTCTTGGATAAATAAACATACTCAGAATCAAAGTATCTAACTCCCCAAAGAGCAGTTCTTTCGGTGTATTATATCTGTTGCCATCTCAGTATTTCTACAGTTGTCAGTGGTTCGGACTTCTTGGAATACTAACTTTTTTTTTAAGGCAGTGACACTATAATAGGAGGGAGCTGCACTTCAGGGAATAACAGAAGCAGGAAACTTTGAAGTAAATTTTAGTGTAAAAGCCCATATGTGTAAAGAACAAAAGATGTATAATTGTAGCTTTGTTTTTACTATTCCTTTTACCCAGGGCTAAGGTTTTAAAATTGGAAGCTACTGCCCATTCCCTATGATTCTAGGCATAAAACAGAAGAATGAATACCTTTAATTACACATTCTCATTGGGGGCTCATGGGTACCAGCTAACTGAGTGTTTGACCTTCTTGAAAATAGCAGCAGAAGATAAAAGGACAGTTTCTATTAAAACAGTGATATATTTGGATGATAAAATTATTTTAAATTATATCAGGAAGCTACTTTTCATAGTCTACTTTTTCCTCCTCTTAAAAATGTGGACTGAGCTTCCAATGAAAAATGAATTTTGTTAATAGATGCTTTTGGTCTTGCAGTATCTCTTCACAAGGATCCCAAGGAGCTGTTCAGACCTGGATTAAAAATTATTAAGTGCTTTCTCATTCTACTTCTCTGAAGTCTTTCATTATTCTCGCTTTCTAGTTCCAATGTCTTGGCACAACTTATTGGATAATTGTGGTGAGGAGTATATGGTCGGAGTGTCAAAGATGTTGCCTATGGGCAAGATCTTGCCTGCAGAGCCACATTATCCAGCGCCTCATGCTGGCCCGGTGCAGGGCCAATCTGGGACACACCCTGCCCCCCACATGCTGGATCCAGTGCCTGCTTCTGCCAGTCCGGGGAAGTGCCCTCTCTGGCTGGTCAAGGACACGAACCATACATTACCCAGTCCAGCAGTCTAGGACCCATAGTGCACATGGCGACTGCCCAGACCAACTAAAGCAGGCACTGTGGGCACTAGATCTGGTATGCAGTTGGTTGGGAAGATAGGCACACTCATTCTGGGCTGTGGGGCTGGCCCATAGGGCCAGATGAGTTGGACACCCCTGAAACGAGGGAAGAGAGTCTAAGGAAAAGGACAAGGAGGTGAAAAGAAATGCTAAAGACAAAAAAAAGTTTTTAGAGGACTTGGCAGAATAATCAGAAACTGCTGCATAGGTAGGAGGCAGAACAACAATATATGAGATCACAAGGTACAAAATCAAATGCAAAATCAGTACAAACCAAAGATGGGAAACGGGGTATCAAGTGAAGCCTCCAAGAACATCATGCAAAATATTTCAGTGGCACATAGAATCTGTCCCAAAACAAAACTTCAAAAATCTAACCATCAAGAATAAAGAAGTATCTCTAAAGACTTGAGCTGAAATGCAGCCTGAGATTAATGTAGTCTCAAGGCATTTTGTCCATAATTTCCCTCCTCCCTCCCACTCCAACCATTTTTTTACAATAGTAGCTACAAGCATAACAGTCTTTACATCTTTACCTTGGCATAGTCCTTCCTAAAACAGTGGCTTCATTGAACAACTTTTGCCAGCTATTTTCAACAGTTGGATGCTCTTGAATAAGTACATTTTCTAGCTCAATTTCATTTTACAATGTTTCAGGTATTGCTTTACTGAATCACTAAAAAACAAGTTTAGAAATACAAAAGTAAGACTGGATTGGAATACCTCAGCATTTAGGAACTTCAGTTCAATATTGAGTGACCCTTTTACTCTGCCAAATCAGTTTATATTATGAAGAATCTGTTTCTAACCAAATGTCAGTAGAATGGATTTCGGTGGTTTAGATGCTTAATTGCACTTAAATTGAACTAATTTGCAAGGAGGGGTTTTAATGGTGCCTAAGTGCCTAAGAATTAGTGTCAGCATGCTAGCTGTTTGTAAATCTGTTCAACTGTATAAAACGTGCTTAGGGCAAGTGTAATTTCTACCGTTTATGGAGCTATCTTACCTTCCTGGCTTTCTTTCTGGAACTCATGTTTTTCAGAACTACAAAGTGTCTGCATTTTCCACTGCAGGTAAGTAACTATCTGCAGTATAGAGAAATTGTATAAGCACCCTGCTCTTTAGGAGTGCTACATTACATTAGTAGCAATTTGACTTTTAAAGGATATCAACAGTATGAAATCTAATCAGTCTTTAAAAAAAAAAAAAATGTTTGATGTAGTTTCAGATGCTATACCTGCCCTTTAATCCTTGAGCCAATTTTGTGCTTTTATAGTCAGTTTCCTGTTTAAAAATGTTTTTCCTTCCTTTGTTGATGTTCAAAGGTTCTTTGGAAAAACAAGAAAAAATTGTTTCCATAAATCACAGTGAAGCTGAATATACTCAAATGTTACTGAATGGACAAAAGTGACAAAAATAAAGACTTTTGTTGAATCGCTGTGATCTGGGATAGCCTCCAAAATCTGGGACTATCTCAGCATCCCAGCCTTTGGAGAAAATTGAAGCAAAAATCCTGGATTGGCAGGAACCTGCATGCATGTGCAGCTCCTGAGTTGGGGGTGGGGTGTGCATGCTTTCCTGGGAGCCATGGGGTCAGGGGTGCACGCATGTGTGTACACTCGTGTGCTATGCTGTCCCACCTGGCCCCCTTCTAAGAGCCATGGGGTCAGGGTTTTGTGTATGTGTGTACACATGTGTGCTGGCCATCCCCACTTCCAATCTCAGATTTCTCTCATTGTTATGGGCACCTTATTTATAACTGCCCTTCAGATATTTGAAAACTGTATCCCCATCCCCCCTCAGTCTTCTCTCTTCCAGACAAAATAACCCTAGTTCCTTCAGTCTTCCACTGTTAATCATGCTTTCCAAGCCTATTTGCATTTTTTTGTCACTCCCTGGACTCTTGCCAATCTGTCCACATCCTTCTTGAAGTGTGGAGCCCCAAACTGGACACAGTGCTCCAGGTAAGGCTCCACCAGTGTTGAATGGAGCAGAAGATTCACTTCCCTTTATTTACAAGTGGGGACTTTGCAGCTGTGAGGGCTTGACAGAGGATTGCTTGATAGAGCCTTTGGTTGGGTAGCCTTTGTCCCAGTAAATGCCTCTAGTGAAAAGTTGTCTGTTTTGCTGCTTGGAACTGCAGGGTATACACCTTTGCCCAATTGATGTAAGGTCCCTCTCTCAGAAGTCGAGTAGGAGAAGGCTCCCTGAGTCAGGTCCACAGAAAATCAGGGGCAGTTGGGGACCAAAAGGCCAGGATCTCAGGAGCTGGAAGGACTCATGGCTTCCCCTGTTCCCTATTCTAGGAGACATGCCTGGGCTGGCTTTGGGGAGCATTCAGATACATAGGCAAAGCCAGAGAGGTCCTGAGCACGTTCTGTGAGATCTGTGACACCCTGTTAACTTGTAATGCTGACTTCAGATACTCATTGTGATCCTTGTAATGCAAGACATTGCACTATAGTTTGCAGTTTATTTTCTTGAGGCAACTGTAACACTTCTGACATGGTGTTCAGACTGACAAATCTAGTATATGTGCAGTGATCCCTGTAAATAGCTCTTATTTCTGGCTGAGGGGGGTATGCACGTGTGTGTTTTTAAATTCAACGATATTCAGGAGCTCTGCCTCTCACTTTTAGATCCTGTGCCCATTTGAAAATATGGGTGGGTTTGTGTGGTATGTCTATATGTGGTGTGGTTCTATTTCAGTTGAGAATGGGTGTTATCATGGTGATTTTTAGTGTTCAGTCTGCAACTGATTAACTGCCAAACAGAGTTTTCCTTGAAGCAGTTATTCGCAAGAGAAAAGCAAAAGGTGTGTATTGAGTGCTATCCAGGCTCTTCTGTGTCTTTTATTTCTTATTTCATATACAAGTGCATTTATTTTCATGTGGGTTCAGTTGCGCAAAGAGCTGTAGCAGTATGGCAACCAGTATAGTATTACCATTGGGTTTTAGTATAAACATTGTTCTTAAACTTGATATCCTAAGGAGGAAAAAAAAATCAGAATTAGGGCTGTTCACAACAATTTTTGCAGATAAAAATCTGTTGTAAAATACGTTACCTTAAAAAGCCCCCAGATATAAATATCTCTAAACACAAATCTTGACGAAATCTGAATGAATTGGGGTTAGGATATTTTTTGCCTTTCCCTTCCTACAAGAAGAAAAAGGGTATTTTAATATTTAATGTATGGGTTAATATTTAATGTATGGGTTTGGGCGTTAGGTAGGAGGCCTAGGTTCTACATGTTGTTTTGTGACAGACTTCTTATGTGACCATAGGCAAATCCCTTGCATCTTCTGAGCTTCTGTTTCCTAGTCTCTGTACAATGTTTTTTACCTTACCCTGCCAGAGAGTTGTGAATCTAAAGAGCTGTAGAGGGCACTGAGATACTCAGTGATGTAGGGACTCAGCTAGGTGCCGGGGGTAAAGAAGAAGCAGCAACTTGCATTTGCTGCTGTGAATGTGGCAGCTTTTTTTTTGGTCGCGTGATCCCCCCTCCCCCCGAAAGGGGCAACTGCCCCCAGCGCCAGTTTATCACCCTTCCCTAGTTATGCCATTGATAATATTTTCTACTGGTAGGTGTTGCATATTTGGGTTAGGGTAGAGTTTTTACAGAGACTTCAGCATGGGTTTATGTATGTAATTAGTCAATTTAATTCATTGGAGCTACTTGTCTTTTTACGGTTAAGCATGTGCTTAAGTCTTTTCAGGATTGGTGTTTAATATAGATGTTAACACAGATATAAGACCTTATTGAAGTTAGAGTAGGGAAATGACAGATTACAGATAATCCTTTGAAGTTTAAGTAAATCCTTACTAATATAAGATCATTTCTTGCCCGTGCATGGTATTTGCACAATAAATATCATTCCACTTTTTAAATACACTGACTTTTCTCTTCAAACAACTCTGTTGAAATGAGGTAGAAGGTATACAAATGAATCCACCATTCATGCAGAAGAACAAAACCAGTCCCAGACCTATTCTGCCAAATGAGCTTGTGTTTAATCTCCTTAAAATCATTAGGTTGATTCAAGTTGTTATTCATCTTTGTCTATGTTTTACAGAATCATGCCCAGTAACAGGTATAATTTTTTTAAACTGCAGCTTCGATATCCATTTATATCTTTTGCAAACCATTTATTTTTTTCCTTTAAGAAACAGCGTGTCTTTGATGTGGCCATGTACTCTATGCTGGCAGTAGGTTTGAAATCCAGTCGTTTACTATCAAACTGCAAAATTAAACTAAATTTTAATGATTTGTTTTCCAGAAGAGGTAAATAGTCTCCCCTTAACACTTTGCTAGGACACCAGCTGCAGATGAGAATGAGCTTCCATATTTAATAAATTCTATTAACAGCACACACACACCCGTGTCACATTATAGGTGAACAGGCCCTAATTAAAAGCACGCACCATCTGCTGGTGTGTGGCAGCAGGGTGGCACTCCATAACCATCCTGGGTCCTGTGATTAAAATGTATTATTTATGAGGAGTTCATACAGAAACGTGTCATTTGGTTCATGGAAGCTGTGTTAAGAGCTAGTTAGCACCATCTAAAGGCATGGCAGGGAAGCAGGTGGTTAATCTTTATTATTTTCCCACCAAAGAATCTCCTGTTCATTATTAATAGAGTTGTCTTTTCATTTTGGCTTTTTTATAATTATCAAATTTCAGATTTCTAAAACTTGCATTATGTCTGTATAGAATATTGTAAAGTAACTGTTCAAAATATACCATTTTCTTTTTCATTTCAACATGTCAGTGTTTCATACTTTGTGCAGTAAACAGTATGGGTATGAGGCATCTGGTATGGTGATAGGAAAGAATAGTGTGAAATTACAAAAATAATTTAATAGAATTACCAAGTGTACTTCATGTAACCAAGCCTGTAAGAAAAGCATTTAATAGCTAGTTAGAAGTGTCTTTACATTTTAATACTGAATTACGTTGAGATATTCATTGTGCCCTTTGCAAAGATTAAATATTTAGTTTTTAAGTAAGGTAAAGGACTCAGAAAAAACTTGGAAATTTTATCTGATGCTTCCTGAAGGTGGAAGCTGTATCCTCTTTCTCACCTGTTCATGGAAATAAGCACATCGTATGTGGAGTAGAAAGTAAAATGTACATTTAGAAAAACAACCCCCCTTTTTCAATATCTAATTTATCAACTCACCTTTGCAAGCTGGCGAAAAATTGAGAATAGTCACTAACCTGAAACTTATTCACTGGTTAGCATTGTGCCTGGTGGCCTTTAGGATGCTAAGACTAAGAATCTGTGCATTACTGCAAATTGATCTTGTAAATGATATTTTGCTTATCTGTTTTTCTTGTCCTGTTCTTGAATTTTGCAGTATCTAGAGCTATCATCCAGCAGTAGTAGTTCTGCTGTGCTGCTTCAAGTTTGTTCTTAATACTGCCAAGTACTAGTGTGTCTTAACAGCAATAACAGGAGGCCCAATAACGATTGGTATTCTCTTGTGGGACCCTCTTATTGCTGCAAGGAGAGCTTTGTGTAAAAAATATTAACCAGAGAGAATATAATATTGCTTAACAGCACAATGTGTATTGAGACCTGTCTGGGTAGTTTTACCTGGTGAAGTATAAATGACATGGAGGCCTTTCTGTATTTCTCTTGGAATTACTAGCAACTCTGTTTCCAGTGTTAAGGCTACCATTTTCTTTTCCACACATAGGGTCAGGTTGTGAAAAGGATTCATTTTAATCTGTTTGTGGTTCCTTCATATGTAACCTATGTGTAGTCATACTTTCCAGTCCTGGGTAGGCTCAGATATAAATCTGTGGTGATGGTCTTGTGTCATGTTGGAGGCAATGTACACTTGAAGTCAATTAAAATATGAAGTGGAAAATGTTCCTACACTGAGTGCTAGTAAAGTGACTTCTGCAGTTAAAGACCCAGACCCCTTTGTCTCTTGTGATGGAATAAGATTTAACCTGAACAGAGAGAGAATATATATATATTTTTTAATTGAAGCAGATAAACATGTAAGTAATTGTATTCTTCAAAACTGTTCAATTATTAATACATTTATGGACACAGTCTCTCTCTCTCTCTTTTAAAAATGTTTAGAACATATGCCATCAGAAGAATAAGAGATGCCTTCAGAGAAAACAAGCATATACAGGATTCAGTGGAAATACAAAAACTAGTGAATAAAGCCAAAGAAAACCTAGACATTATTCATCGGCAGGTAAGCATGCTTTATCTCATCAATTTTAGCTAAGAACTGTAAAATCCTGATTAGGGTGTTACTCCATGCTGGTTTACAGCTGGGAGAAATGCATCCTTCTTACTGCTTTTGCACACAAATGAAAAGTCTGTGTATGAGCAAGCATTAGAGGGGAGTACCTAGTTCTCCTGTGTACTTAGAGAAGTTTTAGGCACATGAGTCCCATTTGAAGTAATGTGCTTTACTGTCAAGAATCTTGCATGTCATTTCCCTAACTCCCTTCATGTCCATCGTTTTTCTCTTTGTCCTACTTATTCTGTTCTTCAGTTATTTTTTTGCTGCTGGAGCCCGTTCATTTGTTTTCTATTCTCACATACTGTATCTTGGCCTTTATCCATTAATAGGGTCAAATTATGACCTTAGTGCTGTCCTCATGATGGAACCAAAGGGGTAGCTGTGAGTGCAAAAGCTGGAGGACAGTTAAGAGAAGTCAGGCAGCAACCAGAGTACCTCTCAATTTTGTTGAAAGAAGGTGACATCTTTAATAGTATTTCCCACCCCTGTTGTTGGCTGTTTAAGTCTATCAAATCACTAATTCAGACAATGTGGATTTAATGTGTAGAAACTGCAGCCAGCACAGTGGCAAAAAATAGGAAATATAGTAAGTATTTAACTTTCCTGAGGTAGGAACTACCATGACACGAGTGGGCAAAATACAGCCTGTGCGCCAAATCTGCCCTACCAATTGATTCTATCCCACAGGCAGGCAGTGCAGATAGCAGTTCCAGCAGTTCTGCTGGTGCTGCAGGGGACACTGAGTGGAAGTAGCCCCACTCACCTGCTGGCCCGGCACTGCACAGCAGGCCCTTGGCAAGCCATGCTTGGGCCCTAGTGGGTTCAGCTCTGGCCTCTACTGGCACCACAGGGGCCGCTGAGCAGAAGGAGCCCTGTTTGCCAGACTCTGTGCGGCAGGCCCTGGGTGAACTGCACTCAAGCCCTGGTGCCCCTGCTTGGCCTGGGCTGGCAGTGCCCCCAACTGCCTGTGGTTTGGAGCTGGCAGGAGCCGCCCAGGGTGCTAGAATCATGCAGTGGGCACACCGCACCTGTGCCTCGAGGCAGCAGAGCTTCCCTGGCACCTCCTGGCCCTACCTCCTACCTTACCCCATGCAGTACTGTGAGCCAGCCCAGCCAGTTCAGTTTTTGTCCCATCTTCCCAGGTGAGGCTGACCCCAGCACTCCTTTTGGGGGAAGAGGGACTGATGGTGGGTGCAGTCCTGAGAGGCAGCTGGGACAGGCTGGAGGAGGCTGCTGGACTTCTCCAGCCTTTGTGGGGGCGGGTGCAAGTGTGGACAGAAAGTGGTGGGAGGCAGGTGGGTTAGGGATGCAGGCAGTTCCTGAGAGGGTGTGTTGTGGTGCAGGCTGAGGCAGGAGCTCCCTGGTGATTTTGAGGGTGGCTAGGCAGTGGCAGGGCTCTGCTGAGGGTGGGGGCATCCTCCTTTAGCTGAGTGTCCTGCTGCCTGGTTTTAGTTCCCTTGGGGGAGAGACTTATTTTGAGCTGTTATGCAATCACCTTTATACACACTTAAAAACAAACATAACTCAGGAGAAAAATATTTTTAAAATAAAATTAAAATGTGTTGTTGTAATTTTTTTTATTTTTAGCATATGATTTGATTTTTATCTATAATTTGTTCAAATCATATTTTCACCATAAATTTTGTGTGGCCCTCAACAGCTCACCAAAACTCATTAAGTGGCCCTCCAGCTGAAATAATTGCCATCCCCTACCCTTGAGCCTCTCTCTAGATATTTTAAACGAAAGAGATACCAGGTAAGAAACAGAGCTGTCTTCCCAGGAAAAACGTGCTTCTTATGCAGAATAACCAATCATGAGAGCACAGGGAGGGAGGAAAAGGCAGACAAAATGCATATCAGAAAAGTTTAGGTTAACTGTTTTACTGCTTGCACAATTGTGTTAAGTGAGAAAACTAATGATACAGATGTTTAAGGTTGTAGACACAGGAAAATAAGCATCAGAGGATGAGTGTTTGGGGGATGAAAGATACCAGGGAGATAATGCTATAAGAAATACTCTAGACTATGGCTGAAATAAGATTCTTATGATAAGAAAGGACTATATATCAAATGGCTGCGGATAAAACTAGAGGTGCTCCAATATATTGGTGCTATATGGGATTGGCACTGATAAAAGGAAAACTAACATTATCGGCTATCAGCTTTTTTTGACTGGTTTAGCCGATTAATGTCCCAATAATTCATAGATTGTAAGGCTGGAAGGGACCTTGGAAGATCATTGGGTCTAGCCTGCTGCACCAAGCAGGAAAGGTAACTGGGGGTCAGGTAACCCCAGCAAGGTGACTGTCTAGTCTCCTCGTGAAGATTTCCAGGATAGGTGATTGCACCACCTCTGGAGGGAGTTTATTCCACAGTCTGGACACCCTGACTGTGACATTTTTCCTAATGTTGAGCCTGAATCGGTCTTCCAGGAGTTTATGGCCGTTACTCCTAGTTTTCCCCTCGGATGCCCTGGTGAACAGTTGCTCACCAAGCCCTTGCTTGATGTACTCCCCTGGTGTAGCGGTAAGTTATCAAGTCCCTTCTCAGCCTTCTTTTCTTCAGGCTGAAGAGACCCAGATCGCTCAGCCTTTCCTCATATGGCTTGCCATGTAAGACTGATCATAATGTACCAATAAATATGCCTTCTGACTGGGGCCCCCGGATGCTGCATGCATGTATGCATGCAGCCACAGGATGCACGTGGCCAGGAGCACAGCCAGGCAGTGTGGAGAGCAGCACCCTGCAGATACATCTGAGGTGAAAAAGGGGCATGGGGAGGGTAAATCAAGGCCCCAACAGTGAGGAAAGGAGTGGGGCAGGACAGGGGCTGGAGCTGGGTGGGGGGTGCTGCCCAGCTAGGGTGGTGAATGGGACACTAAGTGGGGAGTGGGATGGACACGCAAGTGGCTGGTCCAGGGGGTACAGGAGGGGTGGGGAAGGGGGCAGCTCCCCGCCACTGTGCACAATCCCTAGGAGAATCATTTGAGGCATATGCCACCTTGGATTTGTGCACAGGGCAGATGCAGGCTGCCTGCTGTGGGCTCGGGCTTTGCACCCTGCTTCGTTTGCCCTGGAGCCGCATGCCAGCCACTCACTCCCTGCCTGCCCAGCAGCAGGGGGAGAGGGTGGGGAAGTTGTGCCTCCCACTGCTGAGCAGGCAGAGGACGTAGCATGGCTAGCGTGCGGCTTCTAAGGCAAAGGCAGCAGGGCAGAAAGCCCCAAGCCTGCCTCTGCCCTCACCCTGCTTGGCTCCACTCCTAAAAAAGTCCCCACGCTTATAAATGGTGGCGGCAGTGTTTGAACTAAAGCTCATTTAGTTTTAGTTCAAACACCCCTGCCCCCATTTTTAAGCACCTGGACCTGGACGAGCTGTCCATGGTTCTGTCCCACTCCCTGTCCTGGCCCTGAGGTCCCATTCACTGCCCTAGCTGGGCAGCACCGCCAGCCCCTGCCCACTCCCTCCCTCACCTTGGGGACCTCGATCTGCCCCTCCCCCGCCGCCCCCATGCCCTTCCCACCTCCATGCCCCTTCCCCTGCAGGGCTTACCTGCAGGGCACTGATCTCCACGCTGCCTGGCTGTGCTCCTGTAAATTGTTTATCAGTTCAGTATTATGGGCATTAATGCTATTGTTGCTGTTCACCATACTTCTTCCTATCTGGCCTACAAGGAGCCCCGTGGTGCTGTGGAGCCAAAAGATTTTGACAGTCCTGGCTTAAGTTCTTCTATTATGGTTCTTTTTCTTGCCTTTTACCAGTGAAGGAAGATGTAGAAGGAAACCACCAGTGGGTTGGTTAGAGTACTGTACTTTCTCACATACAGCAAGCCCTAGAATAAGATATGCACCTTGTTTTTTGAAAGGCAGAATGGAGAGAGAAATTTTTTTGGTTGATAACTTTTATTGGACCAACTGCATGGTTGGGATGAAGTCACAAAAGCTTTTTAAATGCAAGGCATTCTTGAGATCTGATGTAGAATGGCTTGTATTTTATGTACTTTGCATTTGCATTTCTCTGGTCTTTTTCTTTAATTTATTCTTTGTTCACCTTTTTCTGCTGTAAATGGCCTAAGACATTATTAAATCCATTGTTTTTAAGGGATGTCTTTGACATGCAAAGTCATTCTGTTGTATCTAAAGTATTTTTTAATTGGATTGCCTTTTGAGATTACACTGTTTAATATTGCAGTGAAAGACATATTTAGAAATCAGGGAATTTGGAAGAAGGCAATCATTCAGGCTTATAATAATTTCACTACTTCAAAAATCTTTTTCTCTGAAAATTTCATAGCTGTCATGCTTTTCTGTTTTTTCAGACAAGATATAGTTACAGAAAGCTTGATTATTATTTTTATTTTTTGGAAGGGTGTTTCAATATACATTTTCTTCAAGGAACCAAAATACTAGCAGATGTTTCTTCTTATTGTGTCCTTGTCATAAACTAGGTGACTTTCCAGAAATGTGCACAAATGATAGCTCTTTCTGTTGCTGCAGCAAGGTCCTCCTTAAGGCAGGTCTCATCAAGGAGTCGGTAAATGAGTAGGTGCTTCATGGTCTGGACTTCACCTCACTCGCTTATATTCGTGTCATTAGCCCCATTTGATCATGTTTGTTTTTGACCTTGCAGTTTGCGTACACAGGGGTTTTGGGCATCACCATGTTGAGCAGTCTGTATCGGCCCCTCTGGAAAGGTCCTTCTGAGGTTCCAGATCCATTTCAGGTCACCTTATTGCATGTAATCTTTCCTTCCATAACCTCAGTCGTGCCCTATCAATTTCTGTGTCCAGGGGCATAATACTGGTCACAAAACTCCTTCATGTTTTAAAGTGTTTGGTTACTTCTCTGTGACCATCAAGTGGATGCCTGGGGTCTTCCATCTGCTATGATCTTTCTTTATGGCTTCCTCCCTTTTCTTCTGATATCAGGTGGTGCAATGCCAGCCAGTAAATACAGGTTTGGTGTGGGCTTTAGGCAACCTTTTATTTCACAGCAGCTGTTGTTTAAAGCTGGGTCTAGTTTCATGACATGAACTGATTGTTCCCTTACTGGACATGCATACTCTGCAGTGGAATAACACAAGGCAGTAGCAGTGCTTCATAATGTAGCTTGGTTCACTGCCCACTTTGAAGTGACCAACTTCCAAAGTATGTTGTGAGCATTGACTTTCCCTTTTGTCTTCTCTACTTGTGCTTTGAAGGTAAGTGTTCAATGCAATGTAATCCCCAAGTACACAGAGCTTGATTAGTCAGTGGGATTGCATTCCAAGTGATGTTTAATTTCTGCTTGGCTTCTCTATGGCATAGGTGAAAAGCTGTAACCTGCATCTTGGTTGGGTTGTTGCAAAGCTGGTTCTTATTGTAATAATCTAAGAGGCTGCTCAGTGCACATGTCAGTCCATTCTTGACAGTAGCGAGTCTTCTTGTGGTGTGATGCATAGATCAGCAGCATATATGAAGCTCCTCATATTGCTGTGTATGGGTTGGTCATTGGTATATATGTTAAGGAAGATCATTGCTGGTACTCTGCCTTGTGGTAGGTCATCTTGTTGTCATCTCCAGCAGCTCAGTTACTTGCACAGCTCCATGTAAAAACATCTATTCTCCAAAAGAGATTGGGTGAGCTACAATAGGTGGTAGTTAGGTGTCATATCGTAGACTTTAGCAAGCAGGTTTTAGTGGCTAACTGATAGTTGGCAGCATGTGGTTTTTTGAGATAGGGGGGAGTTATTAATTTTTGTTATTTTTCTTTTGTTTTTTGGGTGGTTTTGTTTTGTTTCAGTGGAAGAAAATCAGATTAGCAAGTGAATTTTAGTGAGGTGTGCATATTTCAGGATTTTCAAAGACTGCTGGTAAGTAACTGAAGTTTTATTTGCTGAAAGATTTTCCAATAGCAAATGAAAACCATGTTCCTAAAGAGGTCAAAATAATTATCTGTTCCTTGGTATAACTGATGTTGCACTTCAATACTGTCTACACTTCTTTAATATTTAAAAAAACTATTAGCATCTTTTTCCTTAAAATGTATGTGTACTTTCATCCTAATTTAAAAGAGATCCTACAGTCTAAATTCATATTCATGCTGTAATATTGTAATCTCATTTAGAATCATGTTCCCCGCAAAAAGATTGTTTTTGTGCAACACTCATATTCTTGTAGCATCTTGATTGCTTTAGTCTCAGTCTTGCCATCTTAATTGAACAATTTAAATAATGAAGCCAACTGGCATAAAATTAAAAGTTTATTTAGAATTAACCTTCAAACATGCATTACACAAAGCATTTATTTTTAAACAGAAAAGCAGTGAAGTGAATATTACATGTATTGTGCATTTTTGTGAAGTTTTGGGTTTATTATGATGTAGCACGTCTTGTATTGCTGACTTTTTCATGGTGTGTCGATAGAAATTAAATAATACCCCAGCCTTGCTGGCAATTTGTTGTTGCTGTGAAATCAAATTTATATTCACTTTACATGCTAATTTATGGTTTAGTCATCAAAGTGACCATTGAAGTATAAGGTTCATAAATAACTATTTGAATCAGCCTAGTGGGAAATGTGAAATAGTGACAGATTACTGTCATTTTACTCATGTCAGTCACAGTAGGATTTGCCTAAATGTTATAGAAGGAGTTTTATAAAGCTAAAAAGCTTGCAGGAACATTAATCTCTACCCCAGTCCTCCTCCACTTTCCTAGTTATTGGTTTTGCTTTGAAAACAGGATGGCTGAGGAAAAAGAACACTTGAGATTCTTTCCACAATACATAGAACTTTTCCTTTTATTTGGTATATTAGCAGCAGGAGTGATCCCATCTGTTTACTGATGGGACAGTGCATTAGATGCTGTGAACAAAGTGCTGTTGTCATAAAATATTAATTAAAAATTGTGAAAAGTAGTATTTGATGAAGCCATCATGCAATGTGAATTTGATATGGTCCATTCTAATGATACTACAAATGTTATCTAATATCTGCCATTTCCTTACTAGTCTTTGTCAATGCTAAAATGACTTCTCTGAGGAACTGTTGCTAGTCTTTGCATGTGAGGGAGATTGGAAAGACTGCCATGAAGAACAACTGCTTTTGCTTAAATTTAGGGTAGTGATTCAGGGTGCCACAGCACTGGTTGAGAATCACTGATCAGCACCCTGACATGCCATGTGATGTTAGCACCATTAGGTGTGCAAACATGATTTACAAGCAAAACCAAGAGATTGCAAATAGGAAACCAGAGTGTTAAAAACATTCTGACCTACTGTGGTAATTTTGAGCTCTTTGCAATAGAATAACTTCTCTATTATTTTTTCTGTAGTCAAAAAACAAGTGAAAATTAGAGCTGGCATTTTCTGAGGGGTGCTTTTAAGCCCGATATATGGGGTTCCTTAAATCTGCAAAGGTTGAGAACCACTGATTTTAGGGTTTATTAGAAGCCACTTCAAAGACTTGTAATGAATGTGTGTTCAAGTCCTAATTCATTTGCTTTTGTGGTGTTCTACCACTATATTTTTGAAGCCTCAGAGCCTTTGAATGTCACTGTACCAACAAGAAAAGCTGTATTCAATCAAGAGTGTTTTGTCTATATGCCTGTTTTAATCTTCAGGACCATTTTTTATTATTTGTCTTTTCATAAGATGGAAACTGGAAAGCATTAGTCTTCTAGCTGTCCATTTAAGAAGGGATTGCTCTGGATTTCCCAGCAGAACAGGAGGTTCCTGTGTCAGTTAAACTGCTGTTATTATCACTAAAGGAGTCTTCAGGGGAAAAAAAAGTTTTGATGTTTCATGGCCTTTGTTTGTCCTTTTAAGTAATCCAAACTGATAAGAATCCTACTTTATGCAGATCTGCTGCAGGGTGACAAAAGACATACACATTTTTTGACAGTGAGAATATGAGGGTTTCCCTGCTTAGTGTTAACTTGTGTTCCAGTTACAAATGACTCCCCCTTTAATATAATATAAATTGATCAACCTCAGTCTTGACTTTCCTTTCTTACATGTGTATAAAGGGACTTTAAGAAGAATAGGTTTGTGAAATGAGACAACTGCATTTAATGGACTAAATTTTATAATACTAAATATTAACCACTTGTAACATTTTTCATATTTACTGTATAATCCTTGTAATATTTCTGCAGTCTTATGTTGTTGAGACCAAAACTGTAAAGTGTAATAATATAGGAATGGCCAAAGTTAGTGTCAGGCACAGTATTAGAACTCAGGAGTTCCCATCTCATGGTCCTGTGTCTGACCCACACTTACCTTAACTGCAAAATACACTGTATTTACTTGAATACAAGACAAGGTTTCCTATTCCAATTGGCATGGGGGGAAAAGCCCCTCATTGTGTACAAGGAAACGTCACTAAATACATTGTCTTATCTTTAAACTGCTATCAAAAGCAGTCTGTGCTGAGCAATGGAAACTAACTATAAAGTTGATTAAATGCAACCAATGATGAGCATGACTATAAAACACATGGCCCACATTGGGCAACCATGCTGGTGGGAACCTACTGCAAGGATAGGTTAGTGCAACCTATCTGAATAAGACCATAAGGTGGTGTCCATTAAGTGTGTTCAGGGTCAACTGTTTTTCAAGTCATGGTGAGCCACTGCACTGCATGCATTTTTACTTCCTCTTTACTTCCACAGCTGAGCTGTGCCTTTCTTTCCCATTTCTAGTAATTCCTGTTTCTTCACCCGCCTTAAATGTCTGGCAAGCATCACCAAATAAGGCCCCAAACAGTTCACTCAGAATTCCTCTATTGCCCCCGCTCTCAGCCTGGTGCATATGATTAGTGTGGCCCCGCATCCATGAGGTGAAGCCAGACCAGGTTCCCCTGTGCCTCATCTGCACATAAATTTTGGGAGCATCCCAGGACTTGTGATAAGAACACCGAGTTCCAGTCATGAGTGGAGGCTAATTAGCACATGGATCCCTTCTGGGGAGTATCTGAAGTATACATACACATATTGAGCAGTGCTGAGCTCTGTGGTCACCATGGCTTGAAATGTTCACTCTGCTGGGGCCAGCCCAGTGAGCTATATGATAAATCACAAACCTTTGGCTTTGGACTAATATCGTACATAGTTTGTACCATATATAAGTAGGTACAAATGTGCTGCTTACAAATGTGTTTAGGGAGTACCTGTGCTAAAACATGCAGTGACTTACAAAAGAAAAGGTAATACGCATCAGTTCTGGGTGAACTTAAATGTATGGGTACTATGCAAATTCCTACTACCATGTTTAATTTCAAGGTCACTGTTTTCAAATTTGCTTCTCACTTCTATGT
This sequence comes from Alligator sinensis, assembly GCF_000455745.1. Taxonomy (NCBI): domain Eukaryota; kingdom Metazoa; phylum Chordata; order Crocodylia; family Alligatoridae; genus Alligator; species Alligator sinensis. Next base: position 522,127 of record NW_005842136.1, on the reverse strand, counting down.
CCTCAAGGAGAGCAGGGTCTGAAAGTAAGGCGAGAGGGAAGGGGCTGCTGGGGAAAAAGTTGGGGCGAAGCAGAGAGGAAAAGGGCTGACCCCATAGATTTATTTTCTCTTCTGTAGCAGTGGGAGGGGGGACAAGTTCAAGGCAAACCTTCAATAATTAGACTCTCTACCTGGAAAATTAACATTTATAAGTTTTCTATATATAGAATCTAATTACTGGGCAGTCATCTTATAATCAGGGTCATCTATTTAAGTAAATACAGTAACTATTACATTTTTTTTTTTTTTAGTACTGCATTATATTGTTTTGAGCTGATGAGAGTATTTCATACTATAGTATCTGGACATGCTATAGAGGTAAGAAAAATTTAGAATCTGGTTTTTAGGTCATGTTTTATCAATGGGGCATAGCCAAATTGTTGTACCTTCTTGATGAATTCATTACCAGTATGTTACCTTAACAGAATTATAGATGCAAGCAACAATTGGATGGAACTGGGAAGGGTACTAGAAGTACTTTTTTATATGTGTACTTAATTTCTGGAATTCATTGCCACAGGAGGTGGTAGAGACAGATAGCACAGCCAGATTCAAAAAGAGACTGGATAAATTCATGGATGATAAACCTACAAATGGTTTTTGAACAGAATGGTTGGAGATGTTTCCTCTGACATCTCTAACTCAATAAGTGGTGCATGCCAGAGAGGGTATTAAATAGGGATTAGATCACTTCAGAAATGTCCAGTACAATGCTCTCCCTGTATAACATCTACTTCTGCCACTTTCAGAGACAGGATGCTGGGCGAGATGGACCATTGGTCCGACCTAATGTGGCACTTATGTTCTTACGAATGTAGTATGACCTGCATTATTGTTGTTAGGAACTAGTTATAATTTATATCCAACATAAAGTGAACCACGCGATATTTAGAATCTTTTCCTCCTTTCTCAAATAGTGTATCAACTGAGGACTGTGAATTTAACAGCAGTCTTCCAGTACTGTATGTTTTTATATTCAGAATTGTATTTTTAATATTCAGAGGTACTTGCACAACATTGCATTTCCCTGAATCCAAGAAAAAACCCCAATAATTAGATTCTATACATAGAAAACTATACATTTGTTAGAATTTTCCATATATAGAATCTGATTCTTAAAAGGTTGCCTGAAATCTTCTGCCCTCCCCCCGGGAGAAAACAGAAGCAGCAGTGGGACAAATGGTAGGGAAGAAGGCAGGCAGCCAGACCCCTGCTCATTTCCCCTTCCCTCTCTCTTCTCCCCTGCCACTTGCCTCCCCTGGTGTGAGCTGCCTGCTTCACCATGATGCCACTTACCTTATGTGGTAGCTCTGCCTCTTGCCCCAGCCTTAGGCTCAGGCCCGAGCCCAGGCCCCGGTCTCTCAAAGTTTGGGGGAGACAGTGAAAAGCAGCAGCTTGCTGCAGAAACCGAGGCCCTTGGGGCCCTGGTAGGCATGATCAGCAGCAGGAGGGCAAGTGAGGGCTGTCACAACCCCAGTTCTCCAGTCACTTGCTTGTTGCCACAGCGGCAGCCCCAGCTCCTGAGATGCCAGCCCTGCTGCTGTTAGCACCCCCACTATTATGTTCCTTGTGGCCCATGCCTCATGCCAGGCCTGGATCTATCGCCACCATGTGCTCTGTCCTGAAGCTGTCACCAGGGCACAAAACACATGTCAGCAACAATAGCTCCAGCTGTAGCATGGAGCATATAGCATGCAGTGAGAGTTTGTTACCACCTTTATTAAAACCACCCTGTGCCCTAGTCTGCAAGGATCCCTGTGGTCTGGATATAGCTCAGGGCAGGAGGTGAATTTGACTCCCCTGCCTCTAGTGTAATCTCTCTAGAGCAGAGATTTTGACTACTTTTGTAGTTTAACACAAATGCTAGTAGTTACTTGTATTTAATAATGCTAAAGTTGACCAATCTGTGCAGTCAGTTAGCCTTAGGTTGATGGGGCTTTATTTTGGCAGTGTTTTCCCATAAAGATCTATGAGACAATCTAAACCTGATTATCATTCTTATTGTGTTGCATTATTATACTTTATATAGTAATTCAAATGCTGTTTAAATCGTCATTAATTAAAAGAGTGATTGTTCTTAAAGCTTAAATGGATGAGATATATGCTCCATTTCAAGAGGTGAGGAGTAAAAAGAGATTGATTGTGTTTTATTTGTTGTAATGTGATGAAAGCTGAAGTTTGGGGAAGGAAGTTACCAGTTTTCCGTATGTATAAGTTTGATTTGAAAGACTAAAAAAGAAAGACTATTTTCTGTGTTACAGAGTACAGGAAAAGGTTCAATTAGTACTTACGCAGTCTCCTTGGTGTTACTGCATTGCTGCTGTCTTCAGCTCTGCGTTTGGAGGGGCATGCTCTTTCTTTGGTCATTAAAAGCAATAGCTGCAGTGCCCTTTATCTTGGTGACAGGCATTGTGCCAGTACTTTTCTTCCAAAAGCAAGTAAAAAACCCTGAGAATAAAGAAGTTCAAATTAATCTGGTTACATTTAAATTCTGTGTCGCTTGTCTCCTTTTCAGGTTATCTTTCAGTATAGTAGATGTGTATTTAGATGTACACAGTATATGTACATCATTTATTTGGTGAGTTCGCTTGAGAAATGCACATGATCATTATGCGAAAGGCAAGAATTTCTTAGAGTGACATTTTTTATCAGACCAGCTATGTAGTTGGGATAAAGTTAGACACTACTGATGATTATTACATAATTTTATGTTTGCCATGTAACCTGGCCAACTGATATAATATACATACCTGTATACATCTGTTCACAGTTTTGCACAGGCACGTGTCAAAGGTGTACACTGGTAGAAACAAGGCCCCTTCTTTGTGTGTTAGGATTATCCTTAGCATAATAGATGCTACATCCATAGTAGGAGCTTCTAAATTCTATCCTGCAAAATGAGATGAATTTAATATACACACTTTTTATTTTCAAAGCACAGATTGGATCAGCTTGTTCTGACTATTTTAACTGTTTTGCCAGGTTTAATGAACACTATGAGACCTAACCAGTTAGCCTCTTCTGTTGATACTACAGGACCTTGTTTGTACTTATGTTACTGTTAATGTTGACCTAGGGCTTAGCTTGTCCGTTTAAACAATCTTAATTTTAATTGAAAGTACCTTTTGTGTCCTAGCGGTCTAATTTCAGGGTGTATTTGTCAGTAGTGAATACTTATTGATGGTCATTACTTTCTAACTGCTCGTGCCAGTATACCTCTGGGAGGTTAATCAATCTTGTGCTTTTTAATTGACACCAATAATGTGTTTTCATTTATCAATATTTCTTAATTGTCAGTTTCTAACATGGAACTTCAATAATAAATCATGCCAGTAGTGAACTTCGGACATTAGAATTTTAAGAGCCTCAGTGCAATTTGACATACTGCGGATTGCTTTTGAATGATTTGAATGTGTGCTTGTTGGGCTGGGAGTCAGGGGAGTACAAAAACTGGAATGCAAAGTCATGTACTGTTGGATCACGCCAAATCACCAATCCATTGAATTGACAATGATGGTTTTTGCTAGATAAGTATCAAACTGTTATGAAGAAGGAAGCTAGGTTTTTTAGGTTTGGTCTAACTACAACTACTTAATAAAAGGTGTATTATGATAGCACTTAAAAGCCTTATTGCAGCGGTTCCCAATCTGTGATACAGGTACCACCAGTGGTACGCAGACAACCTGTCATTGGTACGCATTAGCAGATTTATTATAATTACTTTATATGACAAAAATGTGCTGGTGGTACTTAAGGTTGTATTGTTTTAAATTGGTGGTACACAATCTGTCAGAGTTTGGGAACTGCTGTCCTATTGTATTACATATTGTATATGTGCATATTCGGGGACAGTTGTTGCCTTGAAAAGTTTACACACTAAATAGACAAGACAAAGTTTGGGTGAAAGGCATTAGTAGTATTCTTATTTTTAAATAGGAACTTGGCCCAGAAAGATTCAGACCTTGATTCAATCAAGTTTTAAGATTTAACCTCCATCTTTTTCCTTTCCTGCATCCTAGTTATTTTGATACAGCATGAAAATCAGCCCATGCAAATGAGAAAGTGCTGAGGAAACTGTTTGCTTCAATCCTAGTGTGTTTTATGGACTGTTTTGAGGGCAACTTGAGAACTATAAACCTGTCTAATTATAATAGTAAAAAAGAGGTGAAGGGTGTAGCTATTATCTTGTGAAGCATTGCTAGTGTAACTCAGTACTGTGGTAAAGGGAGAAAAGAAGCACTAGTGAAGTCGCTGTTTATTTTTGATTCAGTGTTTAATTTATTTATTTAGATCTCACAGTTTTGAACTGCAGAACTTTTAATGTAAACATAGCAAAAGTATTTGAGATCCAAGATCATCAACAGTATGTTGGTATTAGATTTAAGACTACAAACTTTTGAAGAATAATTATTTTATAGCATACCAGCTGTGTCCTGAGTTCGCCGTGTCTCAGAAGGAAATATCTTCTAGTGTGTCTTTTCTTTTATTAATTATTTACATAGCACTGTATAATTAAGTGTTGTTATACCTGGAATGGAAGTAAAACATTTAAAGATCAGACAGACTAAAGACTAGAAAAAACACATGCATATGTGTAGCAGGTTTGGGGTATTGCTAGCTCCATCAGTCTTTTTGCCTTCACTCAATTCTTTTATTTCCTGGGCACACTTGCCTCTCAGGAACACCAGAACATAAATCAGTCCTCAGTCACACGACTCAACATAATCCATACAGGGTACACTTACAGTCCCAAGTCTTCTCTAGCCCTGAGAAGGTGCCTCCAGCTCACTGCTGTTTCCTCTGCAGTGCAGTCTTCCTTTTCCAGCTGGCTCTGACTCCAGTCCTGTGGTGGTGCAGCTGCCTTCAACCTCCCAGCTTTGGTTCTCTTCCCAAACCCCAAGAAATAGCCTGGCTTGGTTCTGCCACGGCCAGCTTGACTTCTCTCTCCTTTCTGTCCCTCCCTGGGAGTCTCTGTCCTAGCTTCCTCTCTAGGAGCCTGTTAGCTTCCTGTGGGGCAGCTAATTATTCTCTGCAGCTGGCCCAGACCTCCTTGGCAGCCTACAGTCAGTGCCTACCTACAGGAATCTGCCAGCCTACAGAGAGTTACAACCTGAGGTGTAGTCTGCTGCAATCCTCTGCCAGCTGAGCTACTACATATTCTCCTCTTCCCTCTCCCCTCCCCAAGAGGGGGGAATCCTCTAATTCTGTATCCTTCCCATGTCTCTGGGGAAGGATAGGCCTCATCTTATCTTTCTCTCAGGCGCTACATAGGACCTTTCTGTCCCAACCATACCCTAGTCACCTTAAGGGATTATTATGCCTTGTGGATGTTTACCTTTCATGCTTTCACTAGGCTCCCAGGCCCTAGTATTGCCTCCTTTGGCATCAGCCTGAGCTTCGACAGCTGCTGAGGTATAGCTGTCCCTGTGGTTCTCTTAGCTGAGGACAAAGCTGCACTCAACCTGAATCTGACTCTGGGCCCCATGGCTGTGGTTTTGTCCTCTTTGGCTTCAGCCCAAGTTACGGTGGCTGCTCAGCTACTGCTATCCCTATGCTTCTCCTAGCTCGAGGCAGAAGCTTCCCTTTCTCATTGTAATTCTGGGCCCCCTGGCCCTGATTCTGCCCTTTCAGGGCTTGGGCCTGAGCTTGGATGACTTCTGGGCCCCGTTTCCCCTGTGTGTCCCTTTGTCCAGGGCAAAAGCTTCCCTTTTTTTGCTTTCTAGGGCTACCTCCCATCAGTACCCACAATAACCACAAGCCTTTCAGCACGCTCATAGGCTAGTCCTTGTTCTTAAATCCTTCCCCCATGTAAGGTAGGGCCCAGTGGCCAACTGGGCTGGTATTCTACCCTAAAGTTCCACCAACCCCAGGGCAGCTGTGTTATTGTCTGATACTCTCTGTACTGAGTAGCCCCTTGGTCTAATTTGACCCGTGAGGGTTGGCCACATCCTATTTCTCCATCAACATTGCCACCGCAAGTGTGGCATCTCTGGGGTGAACAAATGTTCCCATACCACAGCTTCTCCTGGCCCCATTTTGCCAGACAACCGTGAACCTCACCACTCCTGTCATCTGGAATATTTGTTGGAGCTTCCTCCAGCTGACTTAGAAGTTTAGGCTTCTTATAAATATGGTGTCTCCCCAGTTGCCTGCTTTCCAGCCTGGTTTCCTCTTGGGCTGGACACCCAGACCTTTCCTCACAGCTGCTGCAGGTGTTTCCGCCATCTTCTTCACTGATTCACGGTTGCTGGAGGGACTGTCATCCACTTTCTCCGATACTTGCTCCTGCTCAGATCTGCCAGCTCCCACAGCAACTATCAGGCCTTCATCTTTGCTCCTTGGCTTCCCCATCTCTGGGATTCTTCCTCTCTTCCCCCAGATCTCTTCCCCATGTCCATACTTCACACCTCCCTTCTAGGATCTGCACAGCCTCCCCCCTTAGGTGTGTTTCTTCTTTGGACTTCCTGTCTGCAGATTCTCTCCCAGATTGTGACTCTCTGTACCAGTTTCTGCCTCTCCTCCTGAGGGCCCTCATACTGGGTAGCAAGCCTGACCTGCTCCTGTCTCAGCTTCTCGAGCTCCTGCATGTGCTTGCCTCCAGTTCCCCCAGCTTGAGGTCTAGGTATTCTAATAAAAATGGTTTCAGTATGTTTTTGCTCTCAGCTCTACTCTGATTTTTCCATCAACACTTTCTTTGAGAGATGCATGTTCTCCTTACTAGCTTTGGAGAGCTGGATCTTGGTTTCCTGCTTCAGTTCCCTTCGCAGGCATTGGGGTTCCAGATGTCTTCTTCCAGATCCAGACAATGCTCCCGCAGCCAGGCATTTTCCTCTGCCGTCTGTTCTCTGAGAGCTTCTGCTGACTTTTTACAGCTGGTTCTCCATTTCTCTGAGCTGGGCCTTCAGGAACTTGGCTGACCTGGTGTGACCTGACTTGGACCTCATTCTATTAGCACATCTCAGTGAGCTCCTGATTTCTGGCCTCCAGGTCTTGAATCCTCTGTCTTAGATGCAGAGAGAGCTGTCTCCCTAGGGCTTCTCCACTGCTTGAGGCAGTCATGGTCACTTCCTCCCAAAGTGACCAAAGCCTTTCTTCACACTCACATCCCTTTTGGGAGGTAAGTGAATATCCATTAGATCTCCTTCATTTCCAACAGCCAATAACCATCTTAACTCTTTGCTTCTACTTTCTTTGCTCCCTACTATCAACTGTCACCTCAAGGCAGCTACTTTGCCCTCAGCTAGCTTGCAGCAACAGCACTCCACTTTCAGCTCCCGCTGTAAGCACACTGCCTCTTCTGCTACCTCATCCAAAGACAACAGAGGACCTTGGGATCTGCACGACTCTCTGCTGCCCCCTTCACACCCTACATCTCCCAACATAGGGCAGAGAGCACCTCCTGTCCCTTTAACAGAGGTTGTGCCTCCATACTGGAGTCGCTCTTAACCAGCACAGGCTGCCAGGTTCTTCCCAGTCCTGAAGGGCCTGTCTGATTGCCTGCGGGCCTGTTAAGTGATTACAGTCCATTTCAGTTTCCAGTTATCACACCCCACTCCTACAGTTGCATTGCGCTTTAACTGCTCTTTTAACTACTACAGTCCACTTGAATGGTACAGGGTCCCTGTTATTGCCTGCCGGGCCTTTCAACTGCTCAGGGCCCTTTAATTGCCCGCATTCTCCACCAGCTGTAGTAGGTTTGGGGTATTGCTAGCTCACCCCAGTTCTTTATTTCCTGGTTCAGGAGTGGGAGAGCAATAGTAGATGAGGACAGATTGTTCTAAGTTTAGGGATCATAGTGCAGAAGTGAACAGGAAAAGTTTATGAAGAGAGGAGTAAAGGAAGAAATATAACAGTTTCTGGAGCAGATAGCTCTATCTGGACATTTATGCCAGACTACCACTTTGCAAAAGGTGCCAATTTAAAGGAACAGAAGTAGCTAGACATAGTAAAAGACTCTCCTTTAACTGTGGGGAAGTGGAGTAGAGTGGCAAATAGGAGAGAAAAGAGTCAAAGGTCTCAGTCTTAGGAAAGAGAAAGATTAATAAAACAATAAGATCATGCCTTGGAAGTCAATGGCAAAGCTCATCTTGACTTCAGTGATACAGGGTCATGCCCTCCAGACTTTAAGGGTCTTTGTTTCAGTAACTACTGCAACATGAATTCCTTAAAAACCTCGTGTGTTTTGCCACAGTTCTCGGCCTTGAAAAAAAAAAAAGATGTAGATTGAGGAAATTGAACAAAAAAGTGGCTGCCAGAATGGTGAGCTGCATATTATTGTGGGGAACTGACACTTCATCCATCGTGGTTGATCCAGCATCAAACGTGGGCATCCAGTTTCTGCATGTTGTGTCCTTTCTACCCCTCTACAGAACGTATACATAACAATCGAAGCCTTTCTAAAGGTAGAGCAACAAAGGTTTCTGTTAATATCTGACAAGATTAAAAATCATGTCATCCAAACTTTGCTAGGTTGTTAGCTAGATTAAAGGATATACGACTAAAGCATTTAAAAAAAAAATCTTTTGATATTCAGTCAACTATTTGGGCAGCCCTTTTTCTGGCTCTTTGCTTTTTACATGAATGTTCAAAGCAGTGAATAAAAAAAACCTGAGGGTTTTTCAAAAGAGAGGGCATTGGTCAGATGCAGCCCTCTTAGGAAGTAAATTACAATCATTAGAGTCAAACCTCATTAAAATCTGAATGTTTTATCAGTATTTAGTGAGTATAAAGTGATTCAGAAAGCAAAACATCTAACACTTACTGCAGTGGTTCTCAACCTTGGGGGTTAGACTCAAGGCGCCTCTTGTTAAGACATAAGTCAGTCCTCAGAAAATGTCAGCGCTCACTCTTTTTTTTTTTTTCTTTTTTTGACGGGGGGCGGGGAATAATAGAGCAGTACTTCTGTTGCAAAAAGTTCAGAAGGACCACACTATATATTTCTATTTGAAATATATGGATTTGTCTTGTAGATCATGTGCATATGCTTCATACCTAACCATGGTAATATTGAGTGGCATCCCGGAGCACTCTTAAAAAGATCTCAAGGACCCCCAGGGTACAATGGCACCTGGGTTGAGTCATTGATTTACTATATCATGGCAGATTATGTAGATGCATTGTATGAACAGGAGTTGTGTTAAGGTACATTTGTTTGGACATCCAAGTTCTAGATTCACAGGCAAACTACTTTGTTAAAATGGATGGACTCCATATCCACTGTGGTGCTGAAATTTTGTCAGCTTGCCTTAAAACCTGTTAAATCACTTGACACTGACTTGGCTTACAATAAGTTTGATTGGCTGCCATGACAAAGACAAACTTGTTTAAATTGCATTTTGGAACCAGTATTTTTGTTCTGGCCATCAAAAGTCAGGTTTGAAATTTAATTTACTCTAAACTTGTGTGTTAAACCAATTCAGCACACATGCTTCTCAGTACATTTTTGGAAAGGCCTAAATACCAGCAATGTTGTTTGTTCTTCATGTGTCATGCATGAGTCAGGTAAAGAAATCTTATGTTCTGATCTTTACTCCTCCCAAATAATCCTAGGTTAAGAGGCTACTGAGAAATGGGGATATAGAACTAAGGGCACTTTTACACGGGTTCCATGGGTTGGGGGGTAGCGCTTTAATTAGAGCGGCTCCAAGAGCCATTCTAATTAAGGCACTCCAGCATCTCATGTATCAGTGTCCCCGTGCTTCAAAATGGCAGCAGGGGCACTTCAGCTAAAGCTCATTTGTCAAGCTTTAGTTTAAGTGTCTCGCCACCATTTTGAAGCATTGGGGATACTGATACACGAGACATGGGAGGTGGCTGGAGTGCAGTAATTACCACGCTCCAGCAGACTCAGTTAATCAAGTCTGCCCCGGCGTGCTGTAATTGGAGCAGCCTCTGTAGTTGTGTATAGGCACCCTAAAATTTCTGTATATATCTTCACAAGCCAAGACATGGACCTTGGTTTCTCTTTCCACAGTGTACAATTCTTCAGTATGCAGTAGTGGTGGACTAGGCAAATTTTGCAGAAAGACCTAAGCGGCTTGGGCTCTTAGCCAAAGATGCATTGAAAGTTAATGAGACTTAAATACCTAAGTCGCTTATGCAATCTTGAAAATGTTGCCCTTTCTCACTGTAACACAAGGCTCCCCTTATGCATGTTTCATTGCACTACCATTTTTCACATCAGTCACACACACTTATATCTGAAGTGGTACAGCACAATGTAAAAATCAAATTCTTGCTTCCAGCCACCATTTGAGGCCCATTAATAAAAGCATGGTTTTAATCTTGAGCAAGTAGTTTATTTTCCAGTGGACCTGCAGGGCTGGAGATAGTTTCTCTAAAGAATAATATGTGAGCTATGCAATGCAGTTCATGGCCACGCTCCCATCATGCAGCTGGCAGCAATGGGCATTATTATTTATTTGAAATGCAGTCCTGGCTATGGGTTGGGCCTTTGTGATGATGTGATGTGGATATAAAGGACAGAAACAAGTCTTTGCTTTTAGGCACCTCTGGAAACTCAAACCCTCAGACTTCCTCAAAAATTGGGAATAGTTATATCGATTATTATGCTGGTTTACAAGACTGAGGGTTTGATCTGACTAAGTCTTTGCCAAGCATTTGGCCATATTTATTGAAGTCAACTTAGGTCTGACACAAGTGTCCTGGATGATTAAGCTGTGAATACCTGCAATAAATAGTTCATTTCTAGTTGGCTGATCTTTTTGTCATAATTTTGGCTAAATAGCAGTGGTGAATTCAGCCGCCTTCGTGTTTAAATTTTTTAATTTTACAACCTTTTCACATTGCTTTATTTCTTAAGATTTAAAGTAAAGGGATTCTTTATTTTACTTCCTGGTTTATACCTTAACACTTTGATGGTGATCCTGTGCCTCTTGTATCAAAGTGCTGTGAAGCTTAGGGAGAGAGGAGAGTTTTGACCTATTTTTTTTATAAAAGAAAACAAAGCTAGGGAAGGGTGGAACATAGGAGCAGAGAGATCCAAGGTTTCCCACAGTATAGTAATGGATATGACCTTTAATATTGAGGCCTTTGGATCAAATTTAAGTTGGCATTAAAATTTTCTAATAAATTCCCTGCTGAATCTCAGGGTTTTTTTTCCCTCAAAGTTAATTCAATAAGGTCACAATAAAGCTGTGCTATTGTAATTGCTCTCAGCAGGCTGGTAATATTATTGCACAGAAGTGCCTGCTACTGTGCTTTTATTTCTCTCTTCAGCCGCTCTCCTTCCTATATACCCTCCTTCCCCTCACCTCTCAAGTCGACCCTAAATAGGAAATGAAGCTGTTTTAAATTTCTTTTGCCTCTCTTTTAAAAAATACTTTGACATTAAAAAATACTTTGACAATAATGCTTTCCTGAATGCTTTCAGCAAAGGGAATAAAAGCATGGTAAGCTTATTAGGAAATAATTGGAGGCTTGTATTTCCTTTCTTTAATTGTAGTCAAACCTTTTGAGCCTTTATCTAGCCCTTTAAGTTCTTGAGGATATTTCTAAACACAAGAGGTTTGGTTTCACTTAAGTTGATGTAACATTCCTAGGACTGCAAAACTGACAAAAACTTCAAGAGTTTCTTTAAGTGTGTAGGACGATTCATGGAACTCTGATGAAAATGATGGCCTACAAACATGCTCAAGCATATTGAAACATGACTTAGAAGAGTAGAGTGCCAGTTATTACCAACAGTTGATGCACAACCTCATTTCTAGGTTTGATTTTTGTGGATCCTACCAATCTCACTTTTCTTGAAGTTTAGAGCACTGTAGTGAGAAAGTGTCTTTACAGGCATAGTGCAATTGTTGCTCTTTCAATGATATTTTATACAACCAAAGATTGGTGTGTAAGTGTCAACAAATAAAATATCCCACTTCTTGTATGTAGTTATGGCCCCTGGCACATGTTCATTTAATGGTGCAAAGGGTTTTGGTCCTCAGTTCCCAGCAATCGTGGCTTCTGCCATCCGCACGTGCTTGCTAGGACATGTGATTGTTGAGATCAGGGATCAGATCCCATTCACACCATTGCTATTTATCAGTGCAAGGGGAGCCTGAGATTATAATCAGATGATTGTTGGCCCACTGCAGTTCAGGTCCCCAGCGGAGTGAACTAACAGTCGGCTGATGAACAGCCCTGGATGCAGTTCAAGACTGGCTCGGCTGCTGGATGAAGAGGATCAGAGGCACCGGGTGGAGTAGTGGGGAGGGTGAACCAAAAGGTTTCCCCTGTCAAGGACTTAAAACCCTGCCAAGAACCTCTGATCCCCCAGCAGCCTGGCCATAGCTGCTGGGTATAGGGTTCAAAGTCCCTGGCAGAGAAACCAGAGACTAGAGAATTTCTCACCACTGTCTGGATCCTGAATGCCTGAGAAGTTTTAAAAAATACAACTGCAGCCCTTTTGTAGGCATGCTTTCTAAAGCTCCCCATGGGTTGGAACCACCCACAGTATGGGGCTACACCTTCCATTTTTAAGGCATGATATACATGAACCACAAAGATGTTACACATTATATGTGAAATATCTTTGGGGTTTATTTTCTGTATTATCACACCATAAATGGGCATTAAGAAATAGAAGATAAATGGAATGCAATAACGTTGTTGAAAATGAAAAAAAAAGACAGGTATTTCGATCATACATATTTCAGCTGGGAAACTTACATAGGTTACATAGAAAAAAAATGAAATGTTCGTACACCAATGCAAGGAGTTTGGGCAATAAAAAAAGGACCTTGGTCTCCTAGAGTGGGATAGAAAACTAGACATAACAGGAATAACAAAGAGTTGAATAGTAGCTGTGATTGGAATGCAAGTATTTGAAGGGTACAAGTTGTTTATGAATATGAGCAAAGATGGTACTACAGCACTGTATGGTATTGCAAGGTACAGTGAAGGAAATAAAGTGATAGCATAAATATGATGGAATCTGGGGTAAAAATCACTCTAAGAAAGAACAACTAAAAGGGCCTTATAGACAGTTTGTTATAGAACCTCATGTTCAGGTTAGAAATGGGTAAGACTTTCTATAAAATCTTGGAAGAATTTAGTAATAATAAATTAATAGAATCAAAGAAAATTAGGTTTGGACCTCAGAAGGTCATCTCACCCAGCCCGCCCCCCCCCCCCGCCCCAATTAAAAGGAAAACCATCCCCAACTATATCATCCCAGCCAAGGCTTTGTCTAGCCTGGACAGAGATTCTACAACCTCTCTAGGTAATCTATTCCCATGCTTTACTACCCTCTTAGTGAGAATTTTTCCTGATATCTAACCTAAACTTCCCTTGCTGCAACTTGAGACCATTGTTCCTTGTTCTGTCATCTGCCACCGCTGAGAGTAGTCTAGCTCCATCCTCTTTCAAACCCCACTTCAGGTAGTTGAGGGCTGCTACTAAATCCCCCCAGTCTTCTATTCCCACCAGTCTTCTCTTCTCCAGATTTAAATAAGCCCAGTTCCCTCCGCTTCTCCTTGGAAGTCATGTCTGAGCTCTGTAACCATTTTCACTGTCCTCTGCTAGACTCTCCAATTTATACACGGGGCCCCAGGGGCAGCCATGAAGCCCCCCTGGTGGCTGCATGGCTCCTGCTTGGCTCAAGCTCTAAGATTAGCCCTGCCTTAATTACTTTCCTGCCATGCCTTGTTCTTAATAAAGATTAGGGATGGGAGGCTGGCCATAGGCCTTAGCGCAAACCTTAGTTTGTGTAAATCTCTAGCTGGTCCTTTCTGGGCCCCACTAGCTTCACCTCAGCTAAATTTGTCCTCTCAGCCTGTCTGTGCCCCTCTAGGGGAACTGTAGCCTTAAGGGCCAATTACGTGGCTCTGTCTGTCCCTACACAATGCCCCATGCCTTGCAGGTGTTGCCACTCAATGTTCACTCCTCATTCCACATGCTCAGCCCCTCTCCGGGCTCTTGAACTCCCAGGCCCCACACTTAGCTCCTCTCTCTGGGCTTGTGGACCCTCTGGTCACACACACAGCCTCTCTCTGGTCTAATGGGCCCCTCTCAGCCCCTCTCTCTGGGCTCATGGACCCTCGGGTCCCCCTCTCTGAGCCTGTCTGGGCTCTGGAACCCTTACTGGGCTCTCGGGGACCTCCTCTTCTGCCCCTTAGACCTTTCCCAAACCTCCCCAGTTTAGATGTTCAGGCAGAAGCTCTGCTGAAGCCTGCAGCCAGGAGCTCTTTTCTCCATGGCTCCCAGGGCTAGACTGCCTGACCTGCTCAGGTCCTGGGTTTATATGGCTGGGAGACTTTTCTTTTTTTTTTTTTTTTTTCCATTTCCCTGTTATCAGTTGAATAGTAAGTGCTACCTGCTACAATAGGACATGTTTTATAATTTTTTTTAACCAAAGATGAGTTAGCTGATAAATTTTTCTAATAAGTAGTCACTGTCTACCAGGAGTCTACCTCATATCTGGTTTTGACAATTGGCAAAGATGTTATAGAAAAACAAAACACATGGCAAATATTTTGGGATTGTTCAATCATGAGTTCACTGTCCATCCTGTACAAATAGTCAGATTTCTCTTTGAATTATCCAGAATTTCTAATTCTCTGCATTGTATAATTGGAGCCCATTTTAAGCAATCTTGGCAATGGGTCTAATTCTGTTGTTAAAAGAATCAAATTTGGTAGTTTATATTGGTAAAAAAGCAATAGTATGATGCATTGGTAAGAAAAGAGAACCAAACCCTTGTTTCACAGAAGTTCATTGGATTTTTGGCTTTGACTTTACTTGGATGATTATTAATCCTGGGATTGATTTAAAGTTGAACTGCAAACAAAACTGTGAAAATGCCTTAATGCATCTCTCTGAGTGGAAAAGGATTGATTACTCAAGTGTTTCATACTTGATATACTTGGTTTTTTTCCTGCCCCGTTCTTGCCACTAGACCATTCTAGATATTTTCCTTGATTTAAGCACCTATTGTTTTCATCATTTCTTATTCTGCATTTACTCACCATCCATCCAGGAAAATAATAAGTTTTCTCCTTGAGCTATCTAAATTTTTTAATCCTCTGCAGTCAACACACCCCCAGTGGAAAAATGATATATAGAAGTGGAAAGTGGTGATGTATCTGGTTTGGTTTAGTTGGCAGCTTTCCAGATTGATATTTCCAAGTCATATTTATATTGTTTATGACTAGCAAGGTAGCAATGAAGTAGGGGGAGATTCAAAGCCTTCGGAGGAGATGGGTTTGATGACGCAATTTGTATTAATATGCCAGTCTTTTATTTATCACTTTCAGGAGCGCGTGATTAAATCATGCTGAGGGGCTGTTTTTTTCCAGATCCCAGTTCAAAAAAAAAAAGTACTTTTTAAAAAAATAAATAAATAAATAAAAAGTTAACTATTGGATATGAATATACACTGAAGTCTGTGAACATCTTCAGAACAGCACATCTTGCAAAAACACATTTGCCACACTTGTTCTTTGAGTTGGGTTTTGTAGAGTTATTTCTTCTTTTTTACTTCTCGTTATCAGTGATTACTTGAGGTGGTATGAAGACCCTCTGGAGAGTAGGTAGGGAGAGAAATTATTTTAAGAGGTTTATTTGAATAGTGACTGCATACATTTGGGAATAAATCAGTAGATTCATTAGTAATGAAATTCATACATAAGTTTAAAAATGTTCCAGAAAATTAAATAAGTATACCATCTTCTAATAGCATGTTACTTGCAGAACAACTACTTTGCCTCACTTCTGGTGTCTGCTACCGAGGAGTGAACTGAAGAGAGCATAACTAAGTGGTATAGGCTATAGAGCTCTGTGAAGCTTTGGTTCCTGATTCGATTCAGCCCGATTCAGTGGCCACGTCTCCGAATCAAATCAGAGGACCCTTTAGTTTCTCCGAATCAAATCAGAACCCTCCAAATCGATTCGGAAAGATTTGGCGATTCAGACATAGACACAGCTTTAAATGTTTTTTTCTTTATGCCTCTAAGTAGCAGGTGGCCTGTGAATGCTGTGATGCTGGGGTGCGTGGAGTATCCCACAAAAGTGCGCCCCCCCCCCCCCCCCCCCCCACAGCCCCCTCCTAGGTCTGGGGGGGCACCCGGCATCCCCCTGCAGCAAATTGGCAACCGGTGGGGGGGGGCGCTCCCAAGTGGACCAGAAATATTTCCAGTCCACATCCGGGTTCACTGCCCAGCACGCAGGGGGCCCTCCCACGCTCCTGTGGGATGCTCCATCCGCCCCAGCATCATAGTGTTCACGAGCTGCGCCTGGTACCTCGAGGTATGTAGAAAAAATATTTCAAGCTATGTCTATGTCCAAATTGCTGATTCTCTGAATCGGCATCGAATCTTCAGATTCGGATTTGGTCGAATCAAATCGGGGGCAGTGATCTGAATCAACAAATCAAATCACTGTCCGAACTGAATAGGGCCCGTTTCTCACACCCCTAATAGGTTATGATAGAGGAAATCTATATATATAAAGGGCTTAATCAATGCGTCTGTCCATTAAGCTCTTTATTGGAGTCCGGTGCAGCGGGGAGGACAGAGGGAGGGGCCAGCTGAGGAAAAGCAGGAGCTGGGCTCCCAGCTACTGTGAGAAGACAGTTAGATGCACAACGTCGTCAAAAAAAGTCACCATTCATCCATCACTATTGATTGGCAATTCACTAGTCATGCATATTGCCCAGATAATTTTAAATCAGTCCACAATCGCTGACTTTTTTTTTTTCATTCTAGTACTTATTTTATAAAAAAGAAATTAATGAAAAAATATCCTTGATGACTTCCTGGCTTAACTGTTAACTAAAGCAAGACACTTTTTTTTCACCAACAGAAGTATTTTGGAAAATACAGTATGATGAACCTGATAGGGTGGAGATGCACAAAGCGAGGAATTTGTGAGCAGTACCTCTTGTGTATTTAAATTTATTGAATCACCATTTGAGGTTCTGATGATAATTCTTGAAAGAGATCCACATTTCCATCTGGCAGTCATTTCTTTTATGGTACTCCCTGCTGATTTCAGCAGAAGTGCCATATTTCCTGATTAGAACTTTCCTTCTGATCAAAAGATACTCCTGTAATGACGGATACTAACAGGTAATATAAAATAATGGGCTTGGAGCACAATTATTGTTATGAAAGAATGCATGTAAGGAATATAACATTAAAAAGTGTTCATGTTCCAGGTGTGAAAAGAATATTTAAATAGCATTGATAAAATTAAGGTAATGTTGAATATCACTCTCCAGTTTCCCTCCTTGTGTGATGCATATATTTTATTTTGTGGAAGCTTCTGTTTGAAATACCTGTCTTGGATATAGGGGTGTAAGCTGCCTTGGATATATTTACTTACGTCAGCACAGTCAAGTAGTTAGTCAAGGAGACAGGATTTCAGTAAACCAACCTTAATCCCAACTTCATCCTAGATTTATCATGTTTAGCATTATCTATTCTCTTTGTATCTCAGTTTTTCTCTCTGTAAACAGAGAAATATAAAGTGCTCCATCTGAGGAGAAATAACCCATAACACACTTGGAGGCTTGGCAGTGCTCTGCTTGCCGGCGCCACAGCTGAGTGAGACCTCGGTGCCTCATGATTGACAACAAAATGAACATGAGCCACCAATGCGATGTTGTAGCTAGCAGAGCTAACCAAACACTCTGGCATGCATCCACCAAGGCATCTCGAGCAAGGCAAAGGATGTCATCCTCCCGCTTTACTTGGCCTTGATGAGACTAACTGGAATACTGCATCCAGTTCTGGGCATCGCATTTCAGGAAGGATGTGGAGAAGCTTGAGAGAGTCCAGAGGAGGACCACACGCATGATTAGAGGCCTGGAGACCAAGGTGTATGAGGAGAGGCTGAGCGACTTGGGATTGTTCAGCCTGAAGAAGAGAAGACTCGGGGGGGACTTGGTTGTAGCCTATAACTATATCGGGGTGTACATCAGGATTTGGGGGAGCATCTATTCACCAAGGCCCCCCAAGGGAGGACAAGAAATAATGGCCACAAACTGATTGAAGATCACTTCAGTCTAGATATAAGGAAAAACTTCTTTACAAGCTGAATGCCGATAAGAAAAAACTTTACAAGTCAAATGCCGAGGGTTTGGAACAGGCTCCCCCCAGAAGTGGTTCAGTCATCCACCCTGGCAGTCTTCAAAAACCATCTTGATGCCCATCTTGCTGGGATCATTGACATCTTTAAGTTGGTGGTGGTTCTTCCTATATGATAGCATTGTTTACGAAATTATCACATATTGCTTTTTTGTGCTAGCTTGATTGACACTTACATAAATGCCACAGAAAGACAAACTTCTCTAGTTGGGAAAACAAGGTTATTATTGCGTAGTTGGATCTTGTCTCTAGATAATATGGCTGGATCCTGCCTCCATAGAAAATATTATAGCAGATTTTAACCATCTTGCCAAATGATGTAGTAGTCTTGGGCTTTAGAGAGATCTGGATCATGATTATAGGATAAAGATAAAGCAAGGTTTGCTTCTGTCAGTTCAGGCAAAATTAAACTAGCTCTCCCAGCAGCTTAGTTTCTATAACTCCACTAGGACCAACATTGCACTACGTACTGTTGCTTTGTGTACTCATGCAGTGATGCTCAACCTTCTGGGCCTGAGGGACAGATGAGTTGCACCAGGTCAGTGTGCAGGTGCGCTCTGGTGCATCAGATTCAGCCGCAGGCACCAGCCCAGTCTTGCATGCAGCCTGACCCTGCATACCAGATTGGGCTGTGGGTTGGCCCAGCTCTGTGCTCTAGATCCAGCTGCTAAGTGATCCCACACACTGGCCCCGCCACATGCTGGCATAGTCTACTGGGCAGGAGCATGTCATCAAGCTTTTGGGACTCTCCGCAGGTCCAGAAGTTTGGTAGCAGGAGAATGGAAATGAACACTGCCACCGCTCCCACATCGCCAAACTTCTGAATCTGGCCCATGGGCTGTAATTTGAGCACCACTGTACTAATGTGTCAGGAAGACAAAATATTGCATTATGTGATTTGTATTTTTTAATAATAACTATTTCTATAAAATGAATGGTATATGGCAGTTCAGGACTATCTTTCTTGCCTGCACCCACCTTTTAATAGTTGCTAGGTTTTTTTCTCTTGTTATTAGTAGATTTTACTTATTATGCTGTGTTATACAACTATACACCTAATGCACTTTCTAAATTAAAGTATTTTTATTCTTTCTTAACGCTAATGAACATTCAAACAGCGTCACAAAAGTTGTAACAAAAAAATTCTTTTTTTGCTGGACTAGCGAAACTTTTTTTTTTCATTATTTTCTGTGAAGTATAATATAAATGGATTTTAAAAGGAAGATATTCTACATATAACTGAACTTTACTGTGTAGATCAGTTGGTAACTCATGGCCATGTTTAAAAAATGGCATTCGACAGCTGGAACGTATTTAACAAAATTTGTTTCAAGAATTATTTTGATTTTAAAAAATCAACCTTCAGCTTCATTAAGGGTAAAAATAAATAGAACGCTGAGTTAAAAAAAGAAAAACACCTAATCTGTCAGTTACAGCTGTGGCTGAGTGACGTGTGCCACAAATGTCCACAGCATTTTTTTGCCTCAGGCAATGAAATTAAAAATAAAAAAAAACCTTGCATTTTTTTTATTTTTTAGGTTACATGATTTTTCTACATGGTCACATGACTGACTTCTTGGTCTAACTGTGGCACTCCAGCATTTAGCATGCTGTTGGGACACAGTCCTCTCTGGACTCTTGTAGACCAAGTTAAGGGAAGTCAGGAAAGTGGCATTTTTTTCTTTATTATATTGCACAGTTTCAACTTACCATCTTTTATTCAATTGTATATAAAACAATCTCTCAAAATAAACTGAGTGGGGAAAGCGCAATATAATAAGATTAAAAAGCCACTTATCAAACCTACTGTCCATGAAGCTACCTTAATGAGCCAGCATAATTTCAGAGTGATGATGAAACTATCCAGCATGGTCCACACCAAAGCATGTAACTGCTCATGATGAGAACAAGGGCACTTCACTTTAAAGAAAAAAATTGGTATGTACATAGAAGGGCTTATGCAAAACAAGTGTTTCATTTCATATTGGAAGTGTTCAACAGCCAAAGAAATAAATGAGAGCAGGATCCATCCTGTCCTTGGTCTGGTTATGGGGATCACTGTAGTTAAGCACTGAGCAGTGCAATTTCAAGTTACTCATAGAGTTTAAGGTCAGGAGGGACTGTTAAATCATGTAACCCAAGGGTGGGCCGTTATTTCAGCTGGAGGGCTGTTTAGCGAATTTTGGTGAGCTGTCAAGGGCTCTTGTCCCCTTGACCCTTGTAGCCTTGTCCTTGTAGCCTAATCTTGTAGCCTTGTCCCTTGACAGGTGCCCGGCCCCTTGTCACCATCTTGGGACTGGAAGTCTCTTGCCCTAACTCCTGACATTTGCCACCAGAAGTCCCTCCCCTTGCCCCAAGAAGTAATCTTTTTGGGAGGGGAGGGTTGCCATCTTGGAACCAGAAAAAAAAATGATATACTAAAAGGCAAACGCCTACTATAACATTTTAATTTTATTAAAAATATATTTTGTCATGATTTGTGTTTGTGTGCTGTATATAGAGATGATAGTAAAATAAAGTCTTACTCATGTATATTGTGTGTGTGCATGGGGTTTGTGAGGGGGTGTGACTGGGGGCGTGCATAGGGTATGTTGTGGAGTATATATGTGGGGAGGTTATGGGAGGAGGGTGTGAGGGAGGGGGGTGGGGGTGGGGAGCAGGGACCATCCACACACTCTCCTC
>NW_005842136.1:488195-501296 GCF_000455745.1 Alligator sinensis | reverse complement strand
CCCCCATGGCACACATCCTCCGCTGTCGGTGCTGGCAGCAGCATGCAGCAGGCTCTCAGGGAGGCTCATGGCCCACACAGGTGCTGCCATATGACAGCATGTGGCTCTGATCAGAGCTGCACGTGGTGGCAAGGAGCACAGCCCGGCCAGCCTATCTCTATTGTGTGGGTCTCCCCATTGTGCATGTGCAAGTCGCAGCTTCCTTCCCTGCCCCACACCGTATAGGTCTCAAGACTCCCCTGAGAGTGGAGAGGAGCCCTACTCCATGCTTCCCAGCAAAGTCCCAAGACCTGCATAGTAGGGTATATGGAAGGCAGCTGGCTTCATTGCATGGGACTTCCCTCTGGTGGTGCAGTAGTGCCAGGAATGGCACATGCATTGTGGAGAGCCCTCCGCGACAGAGGCAGGCCAGCCTAGCTGTGTTCCTTGCCACCATGTGCAGCTCTGGCTGGAGCCACACCGTCAGGTAACAGTGCCTGTATGAGCCATGAGCATGCTGAGCGCCCACCGCCTGTTGTTGCTGCTGCCACCAGCAGTGGGAACTGTGCGCCATGGGGAGGAAGTGTGTGGGGGGGGCCCCCACAGCCCCCACTCTCCCTCACACCCACACCCTGCCCACCTGAGCGCCACGCTTCCACTGCCCCTGTGGGTGTAGGTTCTGCATTCCTGTCAGCCCCAACCCTATAGTTCATACTCCCCTCCAGCTGCACCTCCTTCCCCCTGCTGCTTCACTGCGTGCTGCCTGGGGTGAGCACTGAAGCAGGGAGATGAGGGAGGAGCCACTGGATGTGAGGGAAGCTGAGTAGGTCACCCGGTGGCTACAGCAGTGGCAGCACCAGCCCCACCTGGAAGCTGCATGCTGGCTGGGCCGAGCCCTTCTGCACATGAGGGTGGGAGCGAGGCACGCAGGCTGGCCAGGGTACAATTGGGTGCCTGCAGGCCAGGTGAAATTGCCTGGCCATATTTTGCCCACCCTGATATAGCCTGACCTCCTCTATATTATTAGCTATGAAGTTTTTGCACATTCTCCTTTGTTGAACCTAATAACTTGTAGTTGACTAAAGCCTTTCTTTCAGAAAGGCATCCAGTCTTGGTAATGGCTGTTTTAATTCTATTGCATGTATTTTTTTTTTTCATCTAGTGCCTGATTGATCAGAAAATCTCTTAAATCGATTGTTATTTCCAGCATCCCTGTCCACAATTACACTAACAAGTAACAGCAGTTTCCTTCTTGCACAGAATTAAAACCCGATCTTCAAGCAGTACTTTCACCTTGGTAGAATTAATGCAACTCTATTCAAGTGTTGGAACTTTACCAGACAAGGTTCCTTGGGTGGATTTGATATCTTTTATTAGACCAACCCAAATGGTTGGAGAATAGTTATTAAGCAAGCTTTCGGGTTCAAAAACCCTTCGTCAGGCTAAGGAAGCTTCAGCAGTTGGTGTGCGCTCTTCCTGGATGGAATGAAAAGTAAACAAGCCAGGGGCTGGGCTGGGCTGGGGAGTCAGTTGCCAGGCAGATTATAATGTATCAAAAATCCAATGTCTATGTTTAGTCCATGATCTCTAGTATCCAGCAGGTTGACGAAATGGAGCTCATAGGCTCGTCTCTGGGAAGTGTTGTGTAAGTTTCCCTTGAGGATCAGGACTGAGAGATTGGAGAGAGAGTGGCCCTCCTGTGAGAAATGTGCCCCCACCAGTAATTGAGTGTTTCTGTCTTTGATGGATTTCCGGTGTACGTTCATTCTGGTGCGCAGTTGTTGTCTGGTCTCTCCTACATATCTTCCATCAGGGCATTTGGTGCATTGGATGAGGTATATCACATTTCTGGAGGTGCAGCTGTAAGATCCTGGGATGCTGATGGCTCTGTTGTGGGGTGTACTAATAGTGGGGGTGGTGGAGATGTGTTGGCAGGTTTTGCATTTCTTGTCCTGGCACGGTCTGGATCCTTTTGGTGTGTTCTGGGGTTGAGGAAGTTTGCTTCTGGTGATGAGGTTGGCGAGGTTCGGTGCTTATCTGAAGGCTAGGATGGGTGGCTCTGGGAAGATCTTTTTAAGAATAGGGTCTCTTTCTAATATGGATTGCAATTTTTTGAGGACCTTACCATGTACTTATATTTCAATACGTCCAAAGTATAATTACAAAGGGAAATTTAGCAGTTGAGTTTTTTAAGTACTGGAAAAGATGCTTAATATGACACTTGTACAATAACAATAAATAGGGGAGAAACAGGCTTATATTATTACAGGCATAAAGTATTACGTTTAGCTTAATGAAACATTTTGGTGTCTCTTGTAGCAAGTGTTTAAACTGATGGGATTTCTGGAGATACCAAAGTGCATGGTCAATATTTGATTTGTATGCTGATGTAGATGATACAGATAGGTCAGGGTTTGTACAGGTGGTGAAATTGTTGCTTTGACTATTTATTCACCTGTGTAAAATAGAAAAACAATACACATTGTCTGCTTTTATTATATACAATCTCATACCAAAATATAACAATCATGTAGACTAATTGGGAGTAGTGTGCAAAAAGTAATCATTCTTGTGGTGCCACAATTACCAAGAGCATCAAAAGGGTATTTAAGAAGCTTTGGCGCAGAAAGATTATTTAAAATATTTATTAAAATTTTAAAGGGACAAGAACTTAGATCAGATTTCTTCTCAGTTTTTTCCTTTGTGACGATAATGGGAAGTGAGTAAAGAAAAGCAGTTCCTCTTTTGAATTTTGTTTGTTTGAATGTGTATTTGGTAATCCTTTGTATTAAGTTTCAACCTTTCCACTCTGCGGTCAGTTTCCCCTGTTTATGTGAGTCTTTCACAAAACAGCAGGTGAGAGAAATATTTTAAAAACTATAGAAATAGTAAAAACAATACTTCAAACTGAGAAAAATTGACAGGCAGAATGCAGGGTTGATGTGCATCTTATAGACTAACTGAAAATTAACAGGAGATAAAAATAAGGGTATACTGCCTGATATAGTCATTTGTCATTGACTTCCCATTGATGGTGTCCTTTTATTGCAATATAATGAGATAAAGCATACATGGGAACCTCTCCTCATTAAACGTAATTAAATTTGGGGGAAAAACCCTACTGTTAATGCTAAGTTATAGTATCACAATCAAGCCCAGAACTCCTGATATATTTGATAGTATGTATTGATACAGAATAATACACTTGAGTGACATTTAACAACTTCTCATTAAGAATCTGTATCTATGTCAAGTTTCAAATTTCAGACATATTTGCTCTTGAATTCTCTTTAAACAACAACAAAAGTATAGTTTAATACGGGGAAGTGTTTTTGCTTCCTTTTTTTAATTTCTGAATGAATAAATGGATGGATCTTGTTGAAACATCTAAAGAATACTGCTGCTCTGGAGATGAATCAATTCTGGAAAATTTCAGCCTAAATCATAAATATTTATTATAGAGCAGGAGAGATGAGAGATTAACTGAAGCAGTTCCACGATCGTAACTACAATTTAACCAAGTCCCTTGGTTCTATCACCAAAGAAACTTAATGGATCCATCAAGTGACCCCTTATAACATATGCCAGGCCAGGAGGCTGGAATTCAGAATCCGTTTCCACGCTGCTCATTCTTTGTTTTTTCCATTAAAACTGTTAGACAAGATGTGACCTTGAGAAACTGTAATTTGAAGGAAGATGTGTGTACACGTTATACTAGTTGCAGGATGCCTTTGGCACATTAACCAAATAGTTATCGGGGCACTTTCAGTGCGACAGTTTGTCATAACTAGAACTGTACCGGTCTGATGACTGCTTTTTTTCCCCTAGAGTAAGCCAGCTGGCTCTAGCCAGAGCCTTCCTCAGTGAGAGCACTCAGATAAAATGTCTTCACCTCTTCAGGGATTTCTGTGTGCATACACAGTAAGCAGAAAAACAGTTGGAAATTTTTAATCTTCCTTTTCTCGCTGACCCTTTGAAATGTCACAATATTTTCTGTGGAAATAGTTGACAACCACAGGGAGAGAAGAGCTTTGTAAAAGCAAAGCATTGTTATTAATTATTGAGCATTAAAACTAATTTCACCTCTCCACCTAAAGTTGGTTCCTCCAGATCAGGTTTATAAATATGTTCTCCTGACAACATGGATAATTTATGATACTACATCCAGTGGTGTAATTGTTCTGTGAATAAAGACAGGCCTTTAGTCTCTAGGGATATAAAGCACTTTTCATGAATACTAAATTAACTTAAACACTAAAGAAAAGAACAAACCAGGAGGCAGTAGTTTATATCCGGTCTGAACTGGCCTTTGTCCCCATTACTGCTCCAAGCACCATCTCTAGAGCATTCCTAAAATAGAAGTAGGAATTTCCTTTTCCTTGTGCATACTTGTAACATTCCTGTTTAGTCAAGCAAATACCTTTGTATCATTCTCTTATAGTTATTTTCCATCTTCCCTCAGACTCTCCTGCAGGCTGCAATAATCAGTTCTCTGTGGGAGTTATTGATAAATTACATTTTAATAGTTCAGGGTTATTAATCCCAACAAGATTATACTGGGTCAGGTAGTTCTGATGTCAGACACTTGAATTACTAGTTATTTCAAAGAGGAATTGGACTGATGAATTATTAGTAAATCCATACCAAGAGGATTAAATCTACTTGCAAGCTGTCAAATATAGGCACTATTTCAAGTTGTAATTTAGTCACTCATGCGTAGGAAAGGGGGTCAGAAATTAAAGTGAGAGGTTATGCCGGGTTATGAAGGAAGTAGCTGAGCTTACTGCTTGAGACCAAGTGTTTCCTCTATTGTGTGTCCTATTATTGATCCTTGGTTTAGCCTTGCAGTCACACTTGTCCATCAGTCTTTTAATTCAGTACTGTAGGAGATACTCTAGAGAGGTTCTGGTAGATTTATGAACTTGTTTGGGCACCAGGGTGGAGAAAGTGGGGAGATAAAAAAAAAAAAAAAAAAAGGGCTGGTCTCCAGAGTCCCAAGAAAGGTGATTTATACAGGTATAACCTGGGCAAATTTGAAAGAGTTTACCAACTCCAGAGAGATTTCATGCCTTTGCAACAGGCAATTCCAGTAAAGTGAGTAAAATCTTTCAAACTGCAGGAGCTTTTTGAGATTGACGTACTACATAGTTCGTTTCATCATCAGACAGACTTTGATTATTGGAGGAGGAACAAAATTGCATTAGAAAGAGGTTGCTTTTCCTTTCAGAAAAAGAGATAGGAGAAAGGAAGCTAAATAATTATTAGTTTTGGCAGTTATGAATGTTTTGCCTCAAGTTTGCCAGCTACTTGCTGAATGTATAAGAACTCTTCAGGACCCTAGGATTTTAAATAGACATTGTACAGACCAAAAAGTGAGGAAGGGGAAATTAGGGTGCACATGAACTTTTTTCAGTCCTGTTTGTTAGCCTCTAAATTTAATAGATAATATAGGCTCTCTCTCCTTCTTAACTGCAAATATGGGTTCTCTTCCTCATTAATTCAGATAGGAGAGTTTTGTGTTCTTGGAGACAAAAATATATCTCATTGTAGCTAAAAACTTCCGCTTTTGTTGTTTCCATAGCTCTACAATGGCGTGTGGCCTTTTTACAAAGACCTGGGTTCCTCCTCCCAGAAGCATATCTTTCTTCTCTCTGCTCCTCTGAGAGAATTTCATGCTTCCTCCAGTTTTAACACCACCACAACGCTTTTACTACATCTCTAGAGCACTAATTTTCAAACTGTGTTCCATGAACCCTGGAATGCCAGGGTAGATCATCAGGGGTTCTGCAAAGACATTGGGAGTAATGGCAGAGCAGGTCAGGATGCAGTGCACTGCCATTTGTGGGACCAGTTTGCCTGGCTCCGCATCATTCTTTAAAAAAGGATAGGGGGTCCATGTCAGAAGCGCTGATGTGAAAGGGTTCTGTGTCTTTAGAAAACCACTGAACATACCTGAGGAGGAATACAGGTTTCCCTTGCAAACCACAGTTTTGAGTATCTAAGCTTCAGAGAAGGGGTGGGGGAGTACAGTTGGAAAATACCCTCCATGGTCCCCCTGGCCCTGTTCGTGCCCCTCACCCCCCACCCACAGCCCCTGCTCCCCCAGCCCTGCCAGTTTTACCAACCACGGGAACTTTCAGGAACCTAACCCCCGTGGTTGGCGAGAGAAACCTGTAATAAATTTCTAACCAAATTCCCCTGTCCGCCCTGTTCTCTTAGTTTAATGCCAAACAACCACATTTAGGAATGCATCATGACCCTGTGAATTCACACACATTAACTTTTTTAATGCGAACTTAACTTTCTGCCCCAGAGTTATATTAATACAATAATATCTGGGTAATTTTTTAGTTAGTGGATCAGGTGAGTTCTGATGTGGTAGTTGATAACTGACAGTTTCTCCAGGCTTAAATGAAATAAGCTTTAAAATGAGTTAGAACAGGTTCAGAAGTCTAAAATGGCAAGATAAGAAGCCTACACTGAAGCCTGTGATTGTTTCTTGATGTAAATTAAACAAGCATTTCTCACGCCTAATGTTCATCACGTTGGCATAAAAATACTTGGGCAGCAGTGAATTGTGGTTGTAAGCATTATAATGTTACTGCAAGAAGATCATTAGAGCTGAGTGACTGACCAAAATATCCTAAACAAATGGAAGTGCATCTGTAAGAGTGCTCTATCCATCATTGCTCTATGAGGTCTTTCATGGCTTGAGGATGAAAACACTGTTGTGGTCTAGTAGAATAAATCTAAGGTGTAACTTGAGAGGGAGAGAAGACTCAGTGCATTAGTTACTAGAAGACAAATGTAGTATAAGACTTTAACTTATTGAATTCCTCAGTGTTTTTAGCCTTCAGCACTACAAATAATCATTTTAGTAATGACTAACAATTAAAGTGAGCATCCTACAAAGACGCATGCTGCGGGGTTATATGTATGTATATGGATATGTTTCATAGTTTCACAGTTGGTAGGGTCGGAAGGGACCTGAGCAGGTCATCAAGTCCGACCCCCTGCCATGGCAGGAAGGAGTACTGGGGTCAAATGTCCCTGGCCAGGTGTTCATCCAGCCTCCTTTTAAAGACCCCCCCAGGGTAGGAGCCAGCACCACTTCTCTTGGAAGTGTTTTCCGGACCCTCGCGCCCCTGAAAGTGAAGTAGCGCCTCTTGATATCTAGCCTGCATCTACCCTCTGCCAGCTTGTGACCGTTATTTCTTGTCACTCCTGGGAGTGCTCGGGAGAACAGGGACTCCCCTAATGCCTGCTGGTCTCCCCTGATGAGTTTGTAAACAGTCACTAGATCCTGCCTCAGCCTTCTCTTGTGGAGGCTGAATAGGTTCAGGTCCCATAGCCTCTCCTCGTATGGCCTGCCCTGCTGACCCCTGATCATGCGGGTGGCCCTCCTCTGGACCCTCTCCATGCTATCCACGTCCCTTCTGAAGTGCAGGGCCCAGAACTGGATGCAGTACCCTATCTGCGGCCTGACCAGTGTCGCATAGAGGGGGAGAATCACCTCCTTGGACCTGCTTGAGATGCATCTGCGGATGCATGACAAGGTATGGTTGGCCTTCCTGACAGCATCCCCACACTGTCGGCCCATGTTCATATTGGCCTCAGCAATGACTCCGAGATCTTTCTCTGCCTCTGCACTGACAAGAAGGGAGTTTCCCAGCATGTAGGTCTGCTGCTGGTTCTTCCTCTCCAGGTGCAGCACTTTGCACTTGTCAGTGTTGAAACCCATCCTGTTCTCATCCGCCCACCCCTGTAACCTGTCCAGATCCGATTGCAGCCTATTCCTTCCTTCTAGCGTGTCCACTTCTCCCCACATCTTAGTGTCATCTGCAAATTTGAACAGGGTGCATTTTACCCCTTTGTCCAAGTTGCTGATGAAGATGTTGAACAGTGCAGGCCCGAGGACCAGGCCCTGCGGAACACCACTGCCCAGATCTCTCCAGGTCGAATAAGACTCGTCCACCACCACTCTCTGGGTGCAGCCTTCATGTATACTCCCTTCAGTGAGAGACAGGGTCCAGTACTGGCATGTGTTTTCCTAGTGATCATATTTACTTCCTATTCAGGATAAACCAATTATTTAAAGTTTTATAGAGGAACATTTTTATGTTGTAATAGCACTAAATAATTATAGTCTTATTTATTAATTCAAAATTAATGCAAGTTCTTAATTCCATTTCAAATACTGGATCATCATATGCCTTGGGTATGATTATACTTTCTCAGTTGATGCTATCATGGAACTTGGCAAAACGTCAGATGGAAATTAGAAATAATGAAGTATTTGGTGAACTTTGTGCTGAAGTTGATTTATTGGGGGAAACTGATCCATATGGCCAGAAATTAAAGCCCAGATCAACATTTGGCTACTAATGTTATTAACTTTTTACATATTTAATTTATAAAGGAAATTAAAAAATAGAGGAATGTATTTTCTTCTGTATACTTACCTGGCTATGATTATTAGCTTTTTTAAAATAGTATAAATATAGCATTGGGCATGTCTGTTCAATTGAACAGTGTGTTTTCAATATACGCTCTGAATGTATATTGCTAAAGTATGTCAGTTATGGCTGGATTTGATTGATCTTCATTAGTTGATCTAGGGTGTTTGAATCGCAATCAAGTGTCTCAGGTACTGTAAGCTTTATGTTTTATATTTTGTGAGGGAACCTCTGAGTTGTACTTGTAGGCATCCCAGTAATAGCTTCATGCTTGGTTATAAGGTGGTACACTGAGCATGAGGATGAAATCTCTGAAACCTCCACCTTTCTCACCATTAGTACTATTTTTTACCTTAAAAGTTTTCTCCAGAAGTTTGAGGGGTTTTTTCCAGATTTGTCAAGGAGGTAGGAAAGTAGTCACAGGTAGATGGTAATCACTCAGTAAGTGATATATCTACCTTCATATTCAGCTGTTATTCTGCATGAAGAGCATCTTTCATCAATGGGAAACTTGTGCAAAATTCAGTTTTAGAATATAACCAAAAAATACTTCGAAGAAAAATAGAAGACTGCCTTTGGGAAACATCCAAACAAGTTTCATTCCTGTTTTTGTGCAATAGTTAATGCATATCTGGAAGCTATGTCAGATAAAGAAAAGTTTTTTTAATAGGATAAGATATTATTGTATACTAAGTTAATTGCATTTTTACTAGAAAACAAAAAACAGACCAGATGAGCAAGGTGTCTGATGAATATTGCTGTTAAAGCATGATTCTTCTATTTCCTGATTTACTGTGATTTTAACTTTGTGATCTTAACACTGGATGCAATGGCTTGTTTTGTTTTTCCATTAATAAAGTCAGATATCTCTCCTAAATGTTCTCCTGATTCTGTGTTAATTTAGAATAACAATTTAAGCTTTTTAATTATGAGTTTTTTAAGCATTTGGGCATTGGAATAGCATATTGTTAAACAATCCCATCCATCAGCACTGTCATACTGTCTTGTCTGAAAGTGTTCTTTTACCATTTTTGTTATAAACCCTAATGTTGTATGTGTCTTACATTAGAGTAGTAAGATACGGTTGTGTGGTAGATGCATTCAGATTTTATACAAGTACATAAGACTTTATCTCAAATTTATACCTGAAAAATTAACTTACCATATTTACTTAAATATAAGACATTCCTTCCCCCCTCCCCAGTCATTAGACTCTGTAAATGGAAAATTTTATACATTTATTATAGTGGTCCAGGTATAGAATCTAACTATTGGAGGTTTGCCTTGAATTTGTCCCCTTTCCACCGCTACAGCAGGGGAAATCAATCTCGCTGGGTGGGGTCTAGTGGCCCCCTTTGCCCCCAGTCCCCTCAACATTTTCCCCCTGCAGCCCTTTCCCTCTGTCCTTACTGTCAGACCCTGCTCTCCCTGAGCACATGGAAATGATGGGTAAATTTGAAAACACTGACTTTAAAATAAACATGCTTATAGTAAATTACTGTGGGTACCTGTAGACTTAGTTCATCCAGAATTGATGCATTTTACCTTTTTGGAAACTGCTGTATGTTTTAGCACAGCTACACCCTAAATGCACTTTTAAGCATCGCTTTACCACTTATATATAGTACAACTTATGCATGATATTAATCCAAAGCCAGAAGGCTCATGATTTACCATATAGTTCATTGGGCAGCATTTCATGCCATGGTGACCCCACAGCTCAGCACTGCTCAGTATGTGTGTATACTCCAGATTACCCTCCTTCCCCCTCCCCCCATATAGGATCCATGTGCTATGTTGCCCCCCACTCATGATTGGAAGCAGGTGTGCTTGTCATGAGTCCTCCAAAAAGATGCATGCAGATGAGGCGTGGGGCAGTGTGGTGTGGCTCCACCTCATGAAGGGCAGGGCCACACTAATCATATACACCAGGCTGAGAGAGGGGGCGACAGAGGGATTCTGAGTGAACTGTTTGGGGCCCCATTTGATGACGCTTGGCAGGAATTTAAGGCTGATAAACAGGAATAATTGGAAATGGTAAAGAAATGTGCATCTCAGCTGTGGGAGTGAAGAGGAAGTCAAAATGTAGTGGCTCACCATGACTTGTAAAAGAGTTGGCTCTGAGGGGAAACAATGTAGTGGGTACTACTATATATCTTATTCAGATGGTCTGCCCTAACCTATCTTTGCAGTAGGCCCCCATCAGTATGTTCAGCCTCTATGGGTCATGTGTTTTATGGGCTCAATTTAGGTTGCATTTTAATCAACTTCATATTTGGTTTCTATTACTGAGAACATGGTGCTGTTGGCAGCAGTGTAACGATAGTGCATTTAATCATGTTTTCTTGTATGTTAATATAAGATGAGGGGCTTTTATCTCCCCATGTTGATTGGGTGGAAGGAACCTAGTCTTAAATCAAATAAATATGAGATATTGGTTTAGGTAAGAGCCCAAATGTGTGTGCAAAATCTTTAAAGTCCATCAGCAAAAAATAGTGATAAGCCAGCAATGGATTGAATTAGCAAAAAGTATCATTTGGGATGCACCAGAGAGATATGTTCTTTCTCCCTGTAGAGTTCAAAACATAAACAGAATGTGCACTAGGAGACTTAGAGATTCTTGTACAGATCTTCTGTCACATTCCCATGCCCCTACTGGCTTACTGACATGGTTTACTAAGAAGGGTTAGTGTATGGTGGCTTCATGGAAGAAATTGGTTTTTGGGAGAGATTTGAAAAAGCAGTAATGAGCAGCAAATTCATGGTGGTGGAGAGGAAGTTCTGAAGATGAGTCATAATGGAAGAAAGTAGGGAAGACTGTGGATAAGAGATGTGAAAAGACTGAGGGTGGAAACAGATGTCACTTTTCATTGCCTTTTTTCCACCATAAACATTATGGCAGCACAAAAGTCAAGCAAACAGACAACCCTACTGCTCATTGCACCACAGATTGTGGCCACAACAAAGTGATATGAATTTGTGCCACTATTTAGCAGCAGGTGTTTGTTGATTTTTATGTCAGGAAACCAATGGCACCTAGGCAGGTGCTCTGGGAGGTTGAGGGACCTAATTATGCGCATCCTAGAAATTCCCACGCAGGTAGGCCCCTCAAGCTCAGGGAGAGTCTGCCAGACTTTCCTTGCTTACCAAGGTGTACTCCTAGGATCTCTGGGTCATGCCTTGGTAAGCAGGAAACTCCGGGATGCATCTCTGGAAGCGAGAAAATCTGGACAGTACAGAAACACGATAATTCTTATACTACTGAAATATTATCCAATTTATAGAAGTCAGAGGATAACCAGTATTTCCCACACACGAATGGTTAAGTAACTATTGGACACACAATAGTATTAAGAGTGGGCCACTGGGCTACATTACTGCTTGAAAAGATGCACAATTAGCTTATCTTGCTTCATTAAGTGAGGGGGAAGAAGAGCACTTCAGCTGGGTTGTCATGCTATTTCCATTAGTGTAATTAAGGTTCTTGTGCTGATCTTACAGTTTGCATTTTGGTGTTGGTTATTTACAGTGACCAAAAATGATACATCTGTGGAAATCTAAGGAGAATTGGAGACCAAAATGGGGGACGGGGGTGTTAAATTATTGAAGCATCCAATGAATAGATACCCTGGTGAAGGCAAGCAGAAAGGAATATATCTTGCTTATTGAGCAGACTTCATTTTTATTTTTAAGCAGTGTTCCTAAGGAAAACTTTGCTGTTAGTAGACTTTGCTTAGGGTTTGTTCATTATCATCTCAAGGTGAGGCCAAAGGGAACCTTTCTTATTACAAATTGGAATTGATTAAAAAAAAATAGGGTGTGAGCATAGGGGTTAGTGCAAGTATTTAAGAGTGAAGTTGCCATTAGTAACAGTTGATGTTCTTTGTTGGAAAATTCATTGTTCATTATTCACTTGAAGGGAAAGGTTAATGGCCTGTAATGGTCTGAAGAAACCCTACAAAATAACACAGGAAGGGTCTAATGGCATTGGCCTGATAAGATAATCTTTTCTACATGCTTTCCCACATGTTAGCAGGCCAAAGAATGTATTTGTTGTTGTTTAATGAATATATGCTGCACAAATTGGTATTTGGTTAGCAGAAAATGTAGAGATGCCCCTGCTATTGACTACTAAGAGAATAGCAGTCAGCCAGAGACACAAGGGGCACGTCCACACATGCAAGCACGTGCGCTTGCAGCAGCTCAGATAGAAGTGCAAATTTGAGCCGGGGCTTTTTGCCTCCGTGCACGTGCTCAGACGTGCACTTTGTTGTGGAGCAAATCATGCCACTTGGGACAAAATAACCCTACCTGGCTCCTCCCATATCTGCAGCCAGGGGGAGCTAGAGCCCAAGGCGAGCACCTGTGCTGTTCCCAGTAGTATAAAAAGCTGCCCTGTCCTGGCCCCATCAGTACAAAAAGCTGCCTTGGCAAATAGCTCAGGGCTACTTGCTCTCAGGAGCTTCTGGGGCCCAGCCAGTTAGTACCTGGGGGGACTACCCCTTGTGCCAGCTGGACTGCTGAAGCAGGCCTGAGTTCCCTGCACCCTTTACCCACTGCAGCAGTCTGGCAGTGGGGTGGGAGATGCTGCCTGGCTGTGACCTGCGGCACACCTGCTAGAACCAGAGGGGGACTGCACAGCCAGTAGAGACATCTGCCCCTCTGG
>NW_005842136.1:477387-487414 GCF_000455745.1 Alligator sinensis | reverse complement strand
GGCCGCACTCCTGCCATGTATGCCCCCTGCCCAGCCATCTGGGCAGCTATCACCCAGAAGATGTTCTGGGTGTGGTAGCTTGCTTTGAACTGTCAAAGCATGTCCTCCTGGCCCTAATTTGGTCCCCACCATGGGCCCCTCCCCACTCCTCCAGCCCCCCCGACCCTTTACTTACCGGCACTGGAGTCCTGCTGCTGGCACGCTGCCTGCCTTGCACAGGCAGCATGCCTGGATGCTCTGGCAGCCAAAGTTTCTCTGTGGAGGACCCAGCCTCCGGTTGCCTCAGGGCACGGTCCAGGACAAGTGCCCCTGCCACCATTTTTCAGCACAGGGATTCTGATGCATGTGGCACTGGAGTCTGCTGGAGCACAGCAGTTATCACGCTCCAGCAGACTCGATTAATCAAGTCTCAGAGCAGCCTCACTGCACGTGTATAGATATCCAAGTATTTTGCATTATTTAACAATACTTGCGGAACATAATGAATGTAGACCATGTGGAATCATGACAGTTTTCAAGAGGAAACAACCTTGTTGTATTAGAGCCTGTCAAGTAGATACTTTTCTCTTTCTTTCCATTGCTTCTAGTTGATTTCTATGAGCCTAAAACTTACATTTTGGTGAAAAATTGTTTTCCCTCAGTTTGAAAAGAGTTGAAATTATTGATACAACTGTCTTAAATAGCACCTTTGATGTGAAAAGCTTTCAAATCATTTTGCAGACTTATACAAAAATATGAATTCTGCTCAGAAATTAATCAGTTGATCACTGCAATGCCTCCTTGGGATAAAACAGCTCAAGACCAATCAGCTTTTCAACTCAACAATTCAGGGTAGAAAGAAAAGAATGTGCAATTGAAATGGAAGCATGCGTTCAGAGAGGCAAAATGCAAATGCCAGTTTGATCTCTTTGCTAGGACATGAGGGGTAATAACCTACCCTTTCAAGGAGTGCCAGGAGACCTTAGTAACTAAGGACTTCCCTCATAGTCAGAAAACAGCAACAACAGGATGTCTTGTAATACTTTGCTGGAATTCTGTGTCCAGGGTGATTTGGAAAGAAAAATCCCTCCTATTGGACCATCAGAACTATTCACTGCAGCAGTTAAGGGGTGTCCTAAGAATGCCTGGTTTAGAAAAAGCCAACATGGTGAAATAAATGTGTTAGTAACTTCAGTTTATTTTAGTGCCCAATCCTGCCAAAATATCGTTATCATCAAATGATGTTGCCATAGCTCTGGGAATATTGTATTAAATTAATTTTAATCTGCTGGTCCAGAGCCAAAAACTGAATTTTAACATGCCTGGTAGTGTTTACCAAACCTGTAATTATAGCATTATTTTGTTTGCTTAGTATCTCTGCAGCTGAGTAATAATCTTAAAATGCAGCGATCTTCCTTGCTGTTTTAAGGTAGATCAAATTACAGACTTTAACAGCGTTCCTTACTGGATATTTAAATGTTTTCATATTGTACTGGGAAAAACTGAACACAATTACCTGAGTTCTGTTCCCCTCCCTCCTAATCATTGTACATCAGTAGACCATCTCTCGCGCACCATTTCAAAACATTGCATCATTGGCATATGTTAGCGTTTAAATAAAAACATTTTAACCCTGTTTAATTAGACTAAAAATATTTAACACCTCTTTGCCTGTGTGACAAGAACATTTCTCACCTGTTCCAGCACAATATTTTTGAAAAGGGTGTTTTGTTTGCTTTTCAATGGAAGAAAATAATCTGTCCACAGGTAGCTCTAAAATACTTCTTGTAGATACTACTATTTTAGTATTTCTTTGATTTTTTTCCTTCTTCCTTAGCATTTAGCTGAGACTGTATGTATTACTTTGCCAACCTTGAAGGGCATGTTGTACCCAAAATCTTGTCTAACATCTCTCCTACGTACGTATACAGTTAGTCCAATAAAAGGTATAACAAAAAAGCCTTCCCTCTCTAAAACAAGTGGTGAATTTTTAAGGTCCACCACTGCATTGAATGTGGGAGGTTGAGTTGCTAAGGGACTGTGGTATATATCAGCCTGTAGTATAGATATGCATGAAAACAGCTTGTATCAACTGTTACATTTACAAAACTTCTTGGGGGCTATTAATTGCTTCAAGTCAGAAAAATAAAACTAAAGGTTATTTGAGACATTTTTAGGACAAATAAAACTCAGCATCATCGGGAAAATGGCATACATCACCTATGGAATGTTCTGCTGCATCCACCAAAACAGCAGAAGGCACCTTGCTTGAAAGCTAGATTTTTGCAGTATTGCAGAAAACCACCCTTAGCCTCTGTTTATTAGTTCTGAATTTACCTGCCATTCAGACTGAGTTCTCTTCTTATGGGGCAGCGTAGAAATGAAGAATTAATCAGTGATCATATACCTTACATAAACATTTCAATCTTCTTTAATTCCTCTCTTTCTTCTGATTAAGTAGATCGGTCCTTCAGCAATGCAGAATTATTCAGAGATGAATCTCACTTTAGTATGTGTCCTTTGGAATTTTAATTCTCAGTTTGTGCTCACTCCTTCTCTTTATCTCTCAGCTGGATGCATTATTTCAGATAAGCAGACAAGGTTCTTTGGGTACTTCAGATAAATATTCTTCTGAATAATGATATCCTCCGTATTTGTCCTCCGATTTGCTCTAACTGCTCTTCATTTTGTTCATCAGCTGAGCAGCAAAAATCAGAAAGAATATTACATTAGCAAGTAGAGTAAGCATCTACTTCACTTCACATGTGAGTAGAAAATGATATTAGGGATTACTTTCAATCATGCTGATTTCCTAAGGGAAATCTGTGAACTTTTCCTCTCTCAATCTTTTCTGGAGGGCTCATAGCTAAAATATTCCCCTTTGCTCTCACATTTGTTTTTCCTACACTTGCAATATGCCAATGTCGGGTTTGAGTCTGATTATAAATAGAGCATTCCTTGTATCTAAGTCCCATGTAAGTACCTACATTAATGATTTGGACAGTAGGATTGTGTGCATGCTTAGCAAATTTGTGGATAATACAAAGTTGGGTGGAGATACAGAGACTCTGAAGTTTAGGACTAGGATCCAGAATGACCTAGATAAACTGGAGAAATAGTCTGCAATCAGTCAGATGAGATTCAACAAGGACAAGTGCGAAGTCCTGCACTTGACGCAATAACTATGTGCACAAATACAAACTGGGGAAGGATTGGCTAGGTTGCAGTCCTGCAGAGAAGGACCTGGTGGTTACAGTGCACCAATAGTGCTCAACACTTTTGGCTGATGGGGCAGATGGGCAGTACCCAAGCTGTCTGCAGGCCACATCTGGCAGGTGCTTCCCTTCTGGGAAAGTGGTTGCAGCAGGGCCGCATCTGGCCACATGGAAGGGGGCAAGGAGCATTCTGGCTCAAACCTAGCCATGTTGGGGGGAGAAGGGAGGGCATGTGGCTTAACCCCCATGGGGGCAAGGAGGTGTGGCTTGACCTCATCCAGCTGTGGGGTCAGAGGGAGAAGGCATGACCTGGCCCTACATCAGTGGTGCCCAACCTTTTTAAGTAGGAGATCACTTTTGGCATTTAAAAGCAACCAAAGATCTAGTGTACCCTGCCGCTGCCACCCTCCTCCCCTCCCCCCCTCCAGCCCCCTGCCCAGCAGATAAATCTGTAAGGCGGGAAGTGGGCGGGGAGGGGCAGATCGAGGCAGACGGAGAAAAAATTGTTT
The DNA here is from genome assembly GCF_000455745.1 of Alligator sinensis. Taxonomy (NCBI): domain Eukaryota; kingdom Metazoa; phylum Chordata; order Crocodylia; family Alligatoridae; genus Alligator; species Alligator sinensis. The sequence continues at coordinate 483,711 of NW_005842136.1, read as the reverse complement.
GGGGGCACGCATCCCCAGTAGGTAAGTCCTACCCATCCAGGGCCCCACTCAACTTGCAGCTCAACCTGCCCCACTCAACCCATCTGGGGCCCCACTCAACTTGAGGCACTGTCCCTCACCGTGGGGGCCTCGATCTAGCCCCTGTCCCTTCCTTCCCCCACAGACTGTCATGCTGGGCTGGGGCACATGCATGCATGTGGGCACTCGCCTCCCCCCTTCCCCCCCCACTCCAGCCTCAGATCGACTCCAAGAGGCTCTGAGATCTACCAGTAGATTGAGATCTGCTGGTTAGTAACCATTGCCCTACATGTTTCACAGGACTTAGGGTTTGGGATTTTGGAACTGGCATGGTTGGCTGTATTTATTCCCACTGCTCCCCTGCTATCAAACTTCCTGATCTATGGGGATCCCCTCAGGCCAGATACCTTTGGTGCCACAAGCTGCATTTGGCCTGCATGCTGTAGGCAATAAACTGAATACGAGGCAAGTGTGCACGTTACCAAAAAAAAACAAACCAAAAACCCCCAGAAAAACCTAACATCGTACTAGGTTGTATTAGCAGGAGCATCACTTATAAATCAAGGGAAATTATTCTTCTGCTCTGCTCTGCTCTGCATTGCATTGCACTGGTGAGACCTCAGCTGCAGTACTGTGTCCAGTTTTGCACCTCACACTTGAAGACAGATGTAGACGGATTGGAAAGCATCAAAATGATTTGAGGCCTGAACAACATGGTGTATGAGGAAAGGCTGAAAGAACTAGGATCATTTAGTCTGGAGAAGTGAAGAGTGAAGGGCAATTTGATAACAGGCTTCAGATACCTAAAAGGCAATTATAAAGATGACAGAAATAGACTTGTCTCTGTAGAGGACAGGACTAGGAGCAATGGCCTCAAACTGCAGCATAGGAAATTTAAGATGGAGATTAGGAAGAACTTTCTGACTATGAGAGTGATCAACCCCATTGTATGTTAGAGAGTGGAACAAGCTAGTCAGGGAAATTGTGGAATTCCCATCCCTAGAAATTTTCAGGAGCAGATTACATATCCACTTGACTCTATTTTAGTCAGGAATAATCATGCCTTAAACAGGGGGCTGGACTAGATGACCTCATGTGGTCTCTTCCAACCCTACTTTCCTACGATCCCGTGGTCGCATCATTCAAGTACATCCCTATCTGTTTTTCCTCTATCATTCCTCACTAAGTGTGATAGGAGAGCCCAGTTAGGGGACTGGGGCATAAAGAGACAAGAGGAGCATAATGAATTTATGCTGCTTCCTTTCCCCGGGCTAGGTGGCAGTCCTGCAGAGAAGAGTTTTCAGAGATAAATCAGGTGTCTCTTCAAGGCGCTGCATTGTGTCGTGTGCATGTACCAGTGATTTTATGCACAATCAGAAAGTAATTTGTAGCAGAGCAGGGATTTGAACTGTAATCTCATGGGTTCCAGGATAGCACTCTAACCTTTAAATATGTTTCCTCCTGGGTCCCCTTTACTGCTAGAGAGAAAACCATTAGATGGGTCAGGAAGCTGGCTGAGCATCCCCCTGCCAGAAGGCTTTCTAAGACTGTGTACATGGCAGTTGTGTGCTTGCCAACATGATAGTCCAGCTGTCAGTATTTGTGACACTGCTGATACGTTTAATTGGTGTGTTGGTATTAACAAACGTGTAATGGCATAAAGCGCAGAGAATTTCATTACGGCTTTGGCAAAGCCGTATTGAAAGGAAAAGCAGCACAGATGGCTGAAAATAGCAGTAAAATATTCCATTACATGGCTGCAAAAATCATTAGACAGCAGTTAAAGAGCTGTTATTAATGCATCAGATTCACTTGGGAAGTTATGTTTCTGTAATGCGCACTAAAACAATGATATTTCGGTTTTTATTTTTAAACAGAACTGTTGCCAAATACAAACATACATTTCTGTAGTTATGAAATGGATTTATCGGAAATAAAGAGGATGCGGGCCACGTTCCTGTATTTATTGTCAATGCCTTTTATTTTTCTTTTGCTGACTGAATGCAGTAAGCAAACAACAACACTGCTGTTATCTTTAGCTATCCCTGACAAAGTGCAGTCTTGTCAGTATTATGAAGTTATCTCAAAGCCATCATGTTGTTTTGGAGTTTACCGTGAGCCCAAATGGGAGAGTCCAGCAAACCAAAATGCACTTTGTCCTACTTTGGGGAAAAAATGAGAGAAATGTATACAAAAGAACTAGCTAAATACATTTTATATTTCATAGATGCTCTTTGAACCTCTTTTCATACTGTAAGAATCATGAGGATGTTTTAAGCATTCACTATTTCTGAACATTTCCTCAAGTTACCATTATAACAAAGAAACAGAAGCACACTGCATTTTGTCTACAGAATATAGGGGGGGAAATTAATGCACTATGTGGCAGAGTTACACAATGGCAATCAGCCCTGAGTTTGTGATCCCATTACTTCTCTGGAATGCTAACAAAACCCTTTACCAGCATCATCAGAATAATACAGGGTCATTTATTGATTGTTACTCTCAGTGAAGAGCTGCAGTCTTATTGATTCATCTACTGTTTACAACTGCCCTTACTCATTAGGACTCTCCTTATTTGTTTGATTGTGGTGGGATTTGTTTATTTTGTAGTTTGTTTCTTTGCTCTTCAAAGCCAAAGGTGTAAAAAGATGCTGATTCTTAAATCTGAAATTTTCCATGTGTATTCAATCCTTTTAAGCTGGGTTTTTTTCTAGGCACTTGGCTGCTTTTGAACATTAAGTAGTCAACTTGCCTAAAACCACTTCAGTTCAAGGTGGACAGAAAGTCTGAGCTAAACAAGACCGCGCAATTCCATTTTGTATTGGCTTTTTTTCATCTATAAAACTTAACCAAAAATGAAGTAAGCATATAAAAAAAATCCATAAACAGAGATTGGTCCTACTGCAATCAATGGGCATTTTACTGATAACTTCAGTGGGAACAGGATTTGGTGTGTCAGCTGTTTTTTTCATTTGGAGTTCAATGAGATGGTTATCTTGTAAAAAAGCAAATTATTTTGCTATTGAAGAAAGACAAAATTGTAAATTAAGGGCTTAGCAGGGCTAAAACACCACTGATAACCCATTTTATTTATCCTATTAAGCACTGCTTACCCACATGCTTACACAGGTGAAGTTTGTTGCTGCTTTGGTTTTTCATTAGAACTAAGGAATTTTGAAGAAAGCATCATCAACATAATACATTTGTCGAGTCTGAGAACCAGAAGTTAGGGGACGGAAATGAACTAAAATGCCTTTTTGAGCACATTAGGGCAAGAGAACAGAGATGTCTACTATTTGAAAACACTATGTTTTTTTCACCCTGAAAAAAAATCTTAAAATGAGAATTGAAAGAGTTTGTTAATGAGCTGGTGAGCAGTGAATAGTGCCCCTGTAGAAGTCTAATGGTGAAATAAATAGCACTTCCATCAAAAGCTTTCTTGTACTCTGTAGATTTCAGTCTGTGTATTTCAGGCAGGTGCATCTTCCTGAGCATTCTAAAAAAGGGCATGTGAGTAGCAGTCTTTAAAAAAAAAAAAAAAAAAAAAATCAACCAGCCATCACTTGTGATCAAGGAAGACGTCTGATCTTCTGCGATACTCTGGAGTACACTTAAGTGTTGAATCTTTCTCAGCAAGTTTTAAATAAACATCATGTTTAATACATGAACTTTGAAATTTCAGAATAATTGCACCTAAGACATTCTGTCACCTTTTTAACTTTCTGTTGCTTGTTTCTACAAAAAGTAAATGCTTCCTCATCCACTTCTGTTTTTTGCATCTTTAGAAGGTAACTTCAGCAACTTGAACGTAACTTTGCACTTTTCAGACAGTGTCGATCGAGACTGCTAATAGGGAATGTATTATTCTCAATTTATATTTACTATTAGGTCATTTTCAAATAGATGTTTGTAGTTATCAAGTCATTTGTCATTTTAAAACTATTTTTATGCTCAGATATCTAACAATAACAAGTGTGAAAATTATAACCATTTAGTAAGATCTTACCAAATTAGTTACCGCATATTAGCTAACACAATGTTAACACCTTTTTTCCCTAGTTATGACAAGCACTTGTAATGCGCCGGTGAGTTTAAATTTCTGTGGAAGAGTGTACATGAAGCACTTCAGTATTTCTTTAAATATGTGATACTTGAAATGGCTGTGGTTCGGATAAATGTTGTATCAAATTTTCACAGTTTTGTTTTTCAGTAATTATAATGGTAATCACCAGTTTAACTGCCATTTTGGACTGTTTAAGACTAATAGATGTCACATCTGAATGAAACAAATGTAAAAGAGTAGTGTTAGAGTCTGAAAAAAGAATGCACATTATCACAGTAATGATTCCAGATTATGGATTTCCTCAGTATGCTGCTCCTCTGTTTCCACAAACAAAGTTTTATGTCCTGATGCATTTCAAACTGCATCATTAATTTTCAGTGTTGATTAGCAGTTTTCACATTTACTAGGTATTTGGAAAGATATAAGATCCATGTAGCAAATTCCATTTCTTTAAATATTGTGAACTAGAAAAAAAGAAGCTGTTCTGGTGAATTTTCTAGAGAATTACATTATCAAATGTTCTACCCATCTTCCAAAATAATTTAGGCTCCAGAAAACTTAAATCTGTTGTACTAAATCATATTTCTGCCCATGCTCATCTCCGAAGAACAACAGATTACATCATCTAGCAACATTATTTTTTCCCAATCATCAGTGATTCCATGTTCTCATTACCTTCCCTTTCAAACAATTAAGTGGCATACCAAGGGCTTTGGTGTTCTTGACACTTCCTTTTACATTTTTAGGATAGATGAAGTTTACGGATTATAATTAGGACACAGTGTTCTCTGTATTTAAAAAATTCAAATGTTTATAGAAATGCTTCAGGGCAATGTAGAACTTATTTAAAAAATGCATGGAATTCTTATTTTGTGAGGTGCAAGAGTCATCAAACCTTTATATAGAATGGAATACAGTTTATATCATCCGTGCATATGCTCCACAGATGAGCTGCAATCAAAAAGAAAAAGATGACTTTGTAACGGCATTAAATGAAACTCTAGCGGTTATTCTTTCTAATGAAAGGACCATCCTGGTAGTGGATGTGAATACATATATCAGCAGATATTGTGGAGAGTTCAATAAAGTCCATAGGAGGTGTGGATATGGACAAAAGAATGGAGGAGATACCTCGCTACAGCATTCGTAAGTCCCTCATCCAACATTGATAAACACATTTTTCCAGAAAAAGGGCAGCCAGCAATCACCACAAAAAGCACTTGTCATAATAGGTCTATAATACTTCTAGTCATGATAGCTATCAGAGAAGTGAAATTTTATAAAGTGATGTCTAACGAGAGTATTGTGATGCAATATCATGTTCTGTTAGCTGACTTTGGGTTACTACTGAAGGATAAAGTAAAGAAAGTGAATACTGGGGAAAACATAATGATGGAAGATAAATCATGACAATTAGCTAGCCCTTTGTAGCTAATTCACCTTGTGGTTTTATGATGATAATCTCAATGCAAATACTCTGGGTTAAAAGTTGTATGTGTAGTTGCTAAGGAAATGTTGGGTGAAACTAAAATCATTAGGAAAACAAGGTGGGAAATCTGGTAGTGAAATACTGAGGTTTAACGAGCAACGAGAAAAGAGAGAGTAGTATTCAGTAAGTGGACAAAAAGTGGATATAGCAGCTTACATGGAAAAGAAAACGGTTACAAAATGGCAGTAGCAAAAGTAAAAGTAGTACTAAATTACTTGTATGAGAAACTGAATAGTAGAAAAGGTACAAAAACGATACATAGGTTGGCTAAAAACTGATATGCAAAAAAACAAACAAACCCAAGAATGTTGATAATGATGTCCTCAATGTTGTTAGAGATAAGCTTCTTCTAGATCAGGTGTTAATCTTCTTTTTGCATGCTTGAAAGCAATATTTTGAGAATGTATTTAAACAAATTTCCCCAAGAACCTGTCACATTCATGGACCTTATACATAAAGATGAAATTCCAGCAGTTAATAAGAATGAAACTGAAAGCCAACTAAATAAACTGAGAAATGGAAAAGCAACAGGGCCACTTGCCATAGTAGTGGAAGTTTTTGAAGAATTTAGAGATGCATTTAAGTCATGGCTACTTGAATCAATCCTGAAAATTGCACAGAAATTAAAGATTCCAGAGGAGTGGGATTAAGATACAGTATTGCCCATCTTTAAACAGAATAGAGGTAAATATAAATTGAAAATTTATGAAGAAACTGTTTGAATTTATGTTCAGAAGCAACATAGAGATCA
>NW_005842136.1:474873-477377 GCF_000455745.1 Alligator sinensis | reverse complement strand
ATCTTATGTTCATCCTCAGAATCCTTCGAGACGAATGCAGAGAGAAAAATAAACTGTTAAATGTGGTCTTTATACATGTAGAAAAAGCATTTGACAAAGTTTCAAGAGAAGTTCTGAGTGAACACTGAGGTAAAACACACACACACACACACACACACGTACACATGCACACATATTTGAAGTGTTCATCAGACTAATAAAAGATGTATAATTGTCAAACTTCTGCAAATGTCAGAACAAGAGCCAGTAATATAATAACTTTTTAAGTCAAAGTATGCATCTTGGCTCTGCACTCGGTCCACTTCTCTATGTTGGTGGTTGTCCTCAGCTAGGAAGTTAAGAGACACACAACGTGGAATCTTATATTTGCAGATGACCTTGTGATATGAAGACTGACTTTTTTTTTAAAAGTGCAAGAATTTTATAGAATAACAGAATGTGGTTGAGAGCAAGGGCAGATTGGAACTGGTATAAAAAGATGAAGAACAATTATAAAGCAGGGAATAGATTTTTTTAGAAAAGGTTGTCAATTTACAAGATGACCTCAGGCTCCAATACATAATGAGGGAGGGGGAGGAAAAACAGAATTCAAGACTCTTGATTTTTCTGGCTTTAGCAGTTTTTTCTTCTGAAGTATTAAGGTGACAGTAACATGATCTTGTCCTTTTTTTCTCAATTACTGTCTTTCTTGGTCAGAAATGTCAAGTGTTCAAAAACTAAAATCTATGTATATTTCCTGCATGTGCCTTTTAAGGACAGGAATAGAATTCACAGCACTTCTGCAGAGATGGATTTCTACTGAAAAATGTGAATCAGAGCCCAGTAAACAACAATCCACATAAACAAGTGTTCTGTCTTTTGTAAGAGGCAGTCTTTAAGCTTAACAAGAGCAAAGATCATTGTATTGTCTATCAAGTTAGTAAAGCATGAAGACTCAACACCAAAATTATCCTCTCAAACACCAAAATTATCCTTACAAGTGCATTTTACCTCTCATTTGTTGTAATTGTAGTAATGTTTTGCTATTTGTTACATACATAAAAGATGCATTCTTTCCCTTTAGGATTAGATTAACTCATTCTGTTAGGAATCTATTCATTTCACTTCCAAAAATAAATTAGAGCAGCTCCAAAAATTTGCTGCCTCCTGTAATACAGGCTCAGTCTTTTCCAAGCAGGTGTACTTGGTACCATATTTATAACCCATCAACAGCATTATATCATTTGTATTTGAAATGGTAGAATGTCAGATAGGCCTTTCAAAAGGAACACTATAAGTTAAAAGTCTCAATGGCCACATCATAAGAGCTTCAGTTAAAAAATCAATGAAAGAAAAATGTTTTAAAATGTCCATGATGAGTGGGAAAAATCTAACACCTACTTTGTAAAATTATTAAACACTTCTGTCTATTCTACAAAACTAGAATCTATGATTGCAGTGCTACGATCTTTGCTATAGTCTTTAGAACTGAAACTATAAATATTTAATAAGCTAGAGTATATTCTTGAGCAGTCTGTTCGATGCTGTTTAGATGCTGATGATAACTATTGGATGTTGAACTACAAAATTCGGTTTGCTTTTCCTTCAACTCTGCAAGATAAAGTAAACCACAGAAAATTCAAGGGGTAACAAGACACGGTTTAAGGGATCTTAGAGAGCTATCACTATTATGTGAGAACAGGGGGTAGATTTAAGAGTGGTGCAGTGCAGGTCCCATATCAGCCAGGGCAAGCGCTGTATGTAGTGAGGGTCACAGACCGGCTGGAGCAGGCACCATATACAGAGCGGGTTCCAAACCGGTCAGAGGGGGTGCAGCATGGGTTCTAGAATGGCTGGGGCCTGTGCCACATGCAGCACATCCTGGGCTCTCTGCATAGGGCCAGTTTGATGCATGCTGCATACAGCATGTGGGACAACTCTGAAACCAAGGGAAAGCACCAACAGATAGGGCTCTGCAGGTCAGATCCAGCCCACAGGCCATATCTTTGACACCCCTGCACTTCTGAGATAATACCTAGATGAATTAATTCTCATGATTAGTACTAATGTTAGCATTTGTAAATGGCTGTGCAGTCATCTCATGGAAAATGTTATGAAAGTAAAAAGTGTTGCTGTTTGTTTCCTTGGTGCAAAATGGATAATTTCTGCATTTTATGCTTTGTTTTCTGTTGTTTAGTAGTGATTTTGACTTGTTGACAAAAGCATGATGAACACAAAATCTAATTACAAGATGCTAGTACCCACATTGCATATTTTACTAAAACACAAAAGCTTTTGACAGAACTGTAGAAAGCAAGCACTAGTACTTGCTTTTACATCTATTAACTACAGTCTACGAGACCACTAAAAACTTAGATTATTAAATTCCAGCTGATAGAGATTTTGTTTTTAATGGCAAATAATCAAAGTTGTCTCAACTTGGCATCTCAGGTAATATTCTCTAATTTGTAAAACATTGCTTCACACTTGCTCATGGAAATAAGCTGCCTGCTTTGACAGGTGCT
>NW_005842136.1:474110-474863 GCF_000455745.1 Alligator sinensis | reverse complement strand
TGCAAGTTTTATGAGGCAAAATTCTTCTGACAAGTGATGCAGTTGCTCAGTTCTTTTTGGCCAAATGTTTTAAATGTGGATCCCTATGACCCCCTCTACACATTAGTTATGCCAAGATTAGCATGCTAATTGTGGCATAAATGGCAAGGGTGCTACACATGCACCCAATTAAGGGAGTCATAAAATGGCAAACCAGGCATAAAAAAAATGTTCAACAAATAACAGAACATTTTTATGGCTGTTTTTGTCTAATGGTTTAAATTGAACAAGTGGCATGTCTGCATACTGGGGCTCTCAAGGGCAGGTGCATGACAATCAGATGATTGTTGAAATCAGCCCTGGATAGTCCCAGTCTTCAACTGACCTGCCAGCTGTATTCTTGGCCCTCGCCTGGGGCAGCCCTGGTCTCCGATGGGCATGGAGTTGGCCCAGGACCAGTGCTGCTAATCAGCTGATTGTCATTCCCAACCGATGTTCAACCTGGAGGTGTTTGAACCACAGCTGCCTGGGCTGGGGCCGACAATCAACTGACTGGTGGCACTGGCCCCCACGTCAGTCCCTGTTCTCCAACTGGACCCCAGGACTGTGCTGGTTGGGGCAGGTGGGATGGGATCAGATGCTACGGGTTGGGGTAGACAGGAACCTCTGCTGCCCCATGCCTGACAGCGGCAATCATCTAATTTTCAGTCCTGACCCAGACATCTCTGGGTTGAACATCTCCCACTGAATGCCCCAAGGTGTAACAGCTTGCAT
>NW_005842136.1:467462-474079 GCF_000455745.1 Alligator sinensis | reverse complement strand
CTCACTTTCTGTACAGTGGTTCCTAATTTATGTCAACATGCAGAGTTATTAGGACAAAAGCTGTAACCAATACTGAATGTTTTAGGAAAACAAATAACCTTTCACCTTCACTTATGTGCTGTTTGTGGTTGTCTGCTACACTGTTCTCAATGTGTATCAGTTTACTGTACATATCCTGACTCGGGGACGAAAATATGATTTTGATCAGCAGTAACTAAAAGTAGCTCATGAATGTTGACTGCATTCTTATCAATGTCAAGCAGTCCTGACTGTTTAAAAGATGCTTTTTGTTTACATGAACACATTCAAGTTTTCTACCAGAAAGTCTGAGAAGAACAGTTATAACTTTTTAATTTCCCATACATGCACGCTATTGGTAGGAAAGGTCAGTTAGTCATAAAGTTTAATAAAAAAGCTTGTTATAAAATGCTTCAGAATCTTCTGATTAAAGGTGGTGTAACAGAACTGAAAACTATTTTTTCCCCAAACTAAGGACTTTTTTAATGTTCTGGTTAGCAAACTATCAATTTCTACAGTACCCAGTCAGTAAGAATAGATGATCTAGTGCTAAGTGAAAGTCAACACCAAGTTAGTCTTGGTAGCTTCCTTAAATGTCACTTTTTATTCAGATCCATTGATTTTATAACAAGCTATTGTATTACATATGCATATAGTTTGCTGCCTCGTTAATTTTGTGTATGCATTTACATATCCTGTATATTAATGTCATGAAGTCTGCTATAGCAGAAACACAAATCATTGTTCACTGGTCAACGGCAGCCCTATCAAATACAAGCAGCAGGTTGCATCCATTCAAATACAGTTATTAGGAGCTAGAGAGAGAATTAGCATTCTGAATGACTCCATTGCTAGGCCCAGAACAAACCCTTAGGTGTCATCTGAACACAGGAGCAAGTTCTTACAGGTCCAGCTTTCATAACTCACTTTCACAATGTAGTGAATGAAGAAAGGGGAAGAAAGTACACTTAAGAAAGGGAAGAAAAAGGAAAAGAAACCCTTGAAATAGCTTGACAGAAGTGTTTGATAGTGTCACATTGTTGTCCTGCACTGACTTCAACTGCTGCTTCTAGGAAACCTGTCTGCTGGCCAACGTTCATGCCAAAACCTTAAACAGAAATAAATCTCCAGTTGTTTCTAACGTGTTCAACTTCATCACTGTTCATAGCATTGGTGGCCCTAATGGAGATGAGCCACTGAGTGCCATTGGTGTTCTTTACATCTAGTCACATGACCATTAAGGAAGGTCCTGTCCACATGGTGTTTAAAATTGCAACACCTGCTAGTTTCATTTATCTCAGGCCCTTCAGTGTTTCTAAAATGAGGGGGACTGAATCAGTGTTAGAACTAGTGGAACATTTTCAGAAATGTTTCTTAAGTATAGGCAGGATTCAGCCGCTATTTTGCATGCATCATTTATAACAGCACTCCTCCACATTCTATGAAATCCCACTCTTAAACTATCATTCGTTCGCAGAATTCAGTTCTTATTTTCTTTATCATGTTGATGGCTAAAATCAGTGTGTATTTTTTAAGCATTTCTTTTGATTTTTATCAATTTAGATTTTTAATATTGCACAAAATTAGAGGTGTTGGGGGGGGCAGACAATGTAGTCTGCTACATTATGACAGCATGGCTATTTATAAAATCACTAGGAGTGCACCAATAACGAGTTTTTTGGCAAGGGCAGATGCAGGCTGTCCACTGTGGGCTTGGGGCTCTCTGCCCTGATGCCTTTGCCCTGGGAGCCACGTGCTGGCCGCGTGTCCTGTGCCTATCCAGTGGTGGGAGGCACAATTCACCACCACCACTGCTGCTGGATAGGCAGAGGACACGTGGCCAGTGTGCAGCTTCTGGGACAAAGTACAGGGGAGAGCCCTGAGCCCACAGCAGGCATCCTGCCTGCCTCTGCCCTTGCCCCACACACACATCCCTGGGGGCACACAGGAGTGGGGAGCTGCCTCCCCATCTCCCACTCCTGTGCCCCCTGGATGAGCTGCCTGCTCCCTGCCCCAGCCCTGGGCCCCATTCACTACTTTGGCTGAGCAGCACCCCCATCCCCTGTCCCTCTCCCTCCCTCGCTGTGGGGACTTCGATCTGCTCCTCCCTCGTGCCCCTTCCTCCCCCCCCCCAACTTACCTGCAAGGTGCTATTTTCCACACTGAATTCCTGGCCATGTGCATGCTACGGCTGCGCACATGCATACGGTGTCCAGGGCCCTGGCCACAAGGCACATTATATTTATTGGTACATTATCAGCTATACTGGCCAAAAAAATGCCAATAGCTGATAATGTTAATTTTCTTTTTATCGGTGCCAATTCAATATGGCACCAATGTATTGATGTGCCTCTAAAAATTGCATGTTAATATATATAAAAGTAAATATCCATAAATCAGTAAAGCATGCCTGCTTTAAATCATTCTGTTCATTTATCAGGAAAGAGCCTGGCAGGCAGGGCCAGAAGAGGAGGGCAAGGGCTGCCCAGCCTGGGGAGGGAAGCAGCTCCCTGTTCCTGCAGCCCTTTAAGGGGCAAGCCCTGATGGCAGGCATTAGCAGAGCGTCAGCTTGGCCCCTTGGCAGCCACAGTCTTCTGCCCCTCCTAGCAGCAAGGGGGCAGCACTTGGGCACCTGAGGTACCCCTGCACACCTTGCACAGGAGTGGGGAGAGGCAGCATGCTCAGGGCAGGGTGCATGGGGGTGCTCTGGGGCCTAGCTGCTACACCCATGCTGCCTGGAGGAGTGGGAGGTCATGGTCATCGAAGCTGGGCCAGGCCGGGCTGACCCTCCACTGGTGCCCGCCAAGTGGGACTTGCCCTCTAAGCAACTGCAGGGCACTACTTTATGCCTGGGCTGGGCAGCTGCTGCCTCTCCCTGTGTTCCCAGAGCTCCTGCCTGGCCTAGTCCCTGCATGATCCAGGCAAGGACCAAATTCCTGCCATGCTCTGATCTCACAGGGGCTGACCTGCACTCGCTGAGAGTTTGGTGCCCCATCCCCAGCTGGGGCCTGGGCAGAGTGAGGGACCAATGGCACTGGGCTCCCGGCTGCCAACATCCCAGCCCCTCCAACCTGCCTCACAGCATAGCTCTATCAGCACAGCCCCTAACTCCTGCAGCAGCTGCCTGAGCCACTGCCAGAGGAGTAGTGCATGGGCAGTTCAGCTAGGGCTCCCCCTACCCCACCTACAGCAGGCACCTTGTATGTGTATGCATGCATGTATCTGTGCCGGATTTCTTTACCCCTGTTCCATGTTTTTGGGATTTTCTTAACTTCTCCTTTTCATAAATTTCAGTGATTACCAATAGAAATATTTTTCTGTCAGTCTGTGGGTGACGGAGCTGTTTATCGATTAAAATCGAATCCTGCCTGCCTAACTATCATCTCATGTCAAATGTTACTTGTGTGCAGTTACTGGAGTTGCTGTATATGCAGAGGCAAACAGAGGCTGGAAATCATGGGGTGTGGGGGTTCCCAACATGTTTCTTGGATACATTGAAGACTTATAAAAAGTGAAAGTCTTCCTTAGCAATATTCTGATAAATATGTTACACTCTCATCAATTCTGGAGATAATTGTGTTTCTTTACTGACAAATTTGTGGTAGTGACTAGCGTCTTTTGAACATGCCCTTCTGTAGTTGCAAACTGTTCTTTATTACTTTTATAACATACTTCAGTGAACTGTTTCAACTGTGGCTTCTAAATCATTCTGTTCAATGCTATATCAAATTAAGAGGTCAAACTTGGGTACTGTGAAGGTGTAAGAAAGTGTTTTGGTATAGCATGCTTGTTTTTTGATTTGAAAACTGTTAGAATCCAGTCAGGATTTTGTCTTAATCTAAATCATGAACCACGTTGAACAGGAGTTCAGGCTGCATGAGGAAACAAGCTAGTGTCCATAGGTACCTGTTAAAGCTTGGAAGTTCAAAAATGGATGTTTTATGAATGAGATCCTAAGTTCACATATGGGCATCTAAATACTGGTCTAAACTGGTCTGATTTTTCAAGTATGTGGACACCCTATTACGTCACGTGAACTTTAGTGGCTCAGAGAATCTGGTAATGTATTTAGTTGTTTAAATAAGAATTTAAAACCTGTCTGTGCTCATGGAAGGTCTGGTGGGCACTTGAGGCTTCAATGCCTGAGGTGAATCCCCCTCTCTAACTTACCCACCATGACTTGATGATTTTAGGATTGGAGTGGGAGGTTCCTCAGGAGGCGACACGCCCCTCTCCCTCTAGCTAGCTAGGTGTGATAGTGAGTGGCATGGGGCTTCGCCTCCCCTACACGCCATCCACTCACCAACTGAAATGCTGCTGCAGCATAGGCCCAGAATGAGTGCAGCCAAACACATGATACCCCTTCCGGTCACAGGGCAGCTCTCCCCCTTCCTTGGGTCAGCGTCTGGTGTGACCGGCATGTGCTGGTCTGCAGGTCATCCATTTAACAGAAAATAAATCAGGGCTGCCAGCCTTCCTCGCTGGATTTTCCTCAAGCAGTTTCAGGTCAAACTCCCCCGTGAAGACCCTGGCTTTGCTCATAATAGCTCCGCAAGCTAAAAGAAAATGGGACTCAAAACTCCCTCGTGTTCCACACAGCAACACTCGGGGTCGGGGACTCATGCATCTGATGTCCAGTGGCGGATCCTCTTGGATGGCGGGTCCCACAAATTGCCCACAGGGGCTGGGTTGTTGGTCCTCCAATGGCAAGATGACCCTTGCTCTCCCTTGTGGCCAGCTGTGCCAACCTCTCCAGCGTCGTGCTGGCTTGCACAGGTGGCCTGGATGCCATGTCTGCCAGTGCCAGGGTCTTTCCCTGCATGCCTGCCTCTGCTGGCTCCCTCCAGCATGGCAGGGGCGCTCCCCCGAGCTGGGATCACTCCTGTGGCTGAGCTGCCAGTGCTTTTTTATGACATCAGCAGAAGTGCATCCTCTCACACGCAGGGAGAGTGTACTTTTAAAACGGGCAGGAGATGCCGCTCATGTCTCAGCGTTCCTGCCCTGGGCTGCTGTAAGGGAGGTAAGTGCGTTCTCAGCCTGGGCTGGGCTAAGATCACCCTTTGCCCGGGGTTTGTCAGGGTGGGGAGCCCCTTGCTCCCTGGAGTTCTGGGAGCTGAGTCACCCGGCACGGCAACACTATCTTTGAAAACAGCCCCCATTCCCCCTTGCTCCCCCCTGAAAATCTCGGCATTAATTTTTTTTCACCCTTGTACACTTTTTGATTTTGGGGTATGAGCAAACATATTTTGCAGCTGATTTAAAGACGAGGGAAACACACAGCATCTATTACAATTTGTTTCATGTGTATCAAGCTTATAGTGATACAAGTGAGCTTATTCACTTCAATTTGGACCCTGAATGAATCAAGGTTAAAAATTTGCAGCAGTTTTGGTATTTTTGTATCACTGCAAAGTTATGCAGCTGTAACAGTTGCTTCTTAACACCTTGTACTGATATCCTTTGATAATGATACAGTTTATTCTGTGTATACTTTTTATTGGGGCTGTCCAACTTCTAAGCAGCCAGAGCTACATGAGCTACATTAGTATGGGCTCCCAGATCCTCCCAGCACCATTGTACCACACACATGGGCAACCATGGTAGGCATGCGAGGCAGCTCGCATTTCAGCTCCCTTGTTGCACCGAGGCCACTGCACTGCGCAGGCTTGCCTAGCACTGTGGGCTGCACTGCGCTGGACTCTGGGGTGGGAGCAGGAAGCAAAAGTTGAGGGAGGGAGCAGGAGCCTAGATATCCCAACTGCAGCAGAAGCCAAAGCAATACAGGGAGTGAGGCCAGGTAGGAGCCCAGGGGCTGCCACACTAACTCCTCAGGGGCTACATGTAGCCCATGGGCAGCCAGTTGGCCAGCTCGGCCATTTATCATCAACATTTTGGCTGTTTAATCCCTAACAATTCACATGCTGTTTTACATTTTAATCATTTTGCCATTATCACTGAATGGCAGTCTGGTTCCACAAGGCAGCAACTGTCAAATATTAGCTAGGATTTAGTTGTTTACTTAAGTTCTTTACATAAGGACTTGCTTAATCCAAGCCATGCTGCTCAACTTCTCTGAAACATGCATTCAATTTCAAGAGAAAATATCTTAAATGTGCTTTTTATAAAGTGTGAACAGTTATAAACAGTAGTCTCCAAATGGACTAATATGTTGACACTTTAAAGAAATGGAGAGGATTATCATTCATGATTAATACACATGGCATGGCTGTAAAGACTTCCACCAAAATATCTTTCCCAGAAATACTGTAAAATTACTTTATTTTTTTATTATTAAAATATATAATCCCAAAGGATTGCCATATAAATAAGCTGTTACAAATACAGAATTCTGAAAAAGATGCTGTAGCTGAAGCAGATTATTGTCTTGAAGCAGAAACTGCTAAATGAGTTTCTGAGGTTTGTTTTATACAGGATATCACATTGATAGGGACCTATCTAATTCATGGAAGCTGCCTCCATATTTTGCGATCCCAGTGCAGCATCTGGCTCCATTTTCATGGATACTGCCATTTTCATGGCCATCTGTCAGTCTCTGGGGAGGGGTGCAAATTCTGGGGTCCTTGGCCAATCAGGAGGGG
>NW_005842136.1:466911-467452 GCF_000455745.1 Alligator sinensis | reverse complement strand
CACAACGGGGGGGGGGGGGGGGAATCTCACTCCTCCATGAAAATTTCACCCCACTTTCCCTCCCTCCCCATGCTTCAGGACACCAGGGCTTCCCACCTTTGCTTGCAGCACCCCTTCTTCCCCCTCCTACCCCAGTCCCACCCTCCACCCTGCCATATGCCTGCTTTTTCATAGTCCCCATGCTGTTTTGCAGGGACTGGGCTTTTTCACAGAGAATCTACCATCGCATAATCATGAATTTGGTAGGTCCCTGCATATTGATGAATACAGTTGTTCTCTAAAACTTTCAAATCAATTAATTTGAATTTATGAGTTGATGTTAAGGAAGACCTTTTTTTTAAAAGGTTTTTAACATATGCCCATTTACTGCTAAATGTAGTGATTACAATTTTAATATGAGTATATGGTAAAAGCCCAGTTATCCAGCATTTTACTAACTGGCATTTCTATTAACCAGAATTTCCAGCTGGACGCAGGGGGTGGTGGGGAAGCTCACATGTGGCGTGCTGCTGCAGCTCTGCATGCGGCCGCCATCACCCCC
>NW_005842136.1:462318-464624 GCF_000455745.1 Alligator sinensis | reverse complement strand
TGGAATCACTCCTGTGGCTGAGCTGCCAGTGCTTTTTTATGACATCAGCAGAAGTGCATCCTCTCACACGCAGGGAGAGTGTACTTTTAAAACGGGCAGGAGATGCCGCTCATGTCTCAGCGTTCCTGCCCTGGGCTGCTGTAAGGGAGGTAAGTGCGTTCTCAGCCTGGGCTGGGCTAAGATCACCCTTTGCCCGGGGTTTGTCAGGGTGGGGAGCCCCTTGCTCCCTGGAGTTCTGGGAGCTGAGTCACCCGGCACGGCAACACTATCTTTGAAAACAGCCCCCATTCCCCCTTGCTCCCCCCTGAAAATCTCGGCATTAATTTTTTTTCACCCTTGTACACTTTTTGATTTTGGGGTATGAGCAAACATATTTTGCAGCTGATTTAAAGACGAGGGAAACACACAGCATCTATTACAATTTGTTTCATGTGTATCAAGCTTATAGTGATACAAGTGAGCTTATTCACTTCAATTTGGACCCTGAATGAATCAAGGTTAAAAATTTGCAGCAGTTTTGGTATTTTTGTATCACTGCAAAGTTATGCAGCTGTAACAGTTGCTTCTTAACACCTTGTACTGATATCCTTTGATAATGATACAGTTTATTCTGTGTATACTTTTTATTGGGGCTGTCCAACTTCTAAGCAGCCAGAGCTACATGAGCTACATTAGTATGGGCTCCCAGATCCTCCCAGCACCATTGTACCACACACATGGGCAACCATGGTAGGCATGCGAGGCAGCTCGCATTTCAGCTCCCTTGTTGCACCGAGGCCACTGCACTGCGCAGGCTTGCCTAGCACTGTGGGCTGCACTGCGCTGGACTCTGGGGTGGGAGCAGGAAGCAAAAGTTGAGGGAGGGAGCAGGAGCCTAGATATCCCAACTGCAGCAGAAGCCAAAGCAATACAGGGAGTGAGGCCAGGTAGGAGCCCAGGGGCTGCCACACTAACTCCTCAGGGGCTACATGTAGCCCATGGGCAGCCAGTTGGCCAGCTCGGCCATTTATCATCAACATTTTGGCTGTTTAATCCCTAACAATTCACATGCTGTTTTACATTTTAATCATTTTGCCATTATCACTGAATGGCAGTCTGGTTCCACAAGGCAGCAACTGTCAAATATTAGCTAGGATTTAGTTGTTTACTTAAGTTCTTTACATAAGGACTTGCTTAATCCAAGCCATGCTGCTCAACTTCTCTGAAACATGCATTCAATTTCAAGAGAAAATATCTTAAATGTGCTTTTTATAAAGTGTGAACAGTTATAAACAGTAGTCTCCAAATGGACTAATATGTTGACACTTTAAAGAAATGGAGAGGATTATCATTCATGATTAATACACATGGCATGGCTGTAAAGACTTCCACCAAAATATCTTTCCCAGAAATACTGTAAAATTACTTTATTTTTTTATTATTAAAATATATAATCCCAAAGGATTGCCATATAAATAAGCTGTTACAAATACAGAATTCTGAAAAAGATGCTGTAGCTGAAGCAGATTATTGTCTTGAAGCAGAAACTGCTAAATGAGTTTCTGAGGTTTGTTTTATACAGGATATCACATTGATAGGGACCTATCTAATTCATGGAAGCTGCCTCCATATTTTGCGATCCCAGTGCAGCATCTGGCTCCATTTTCATGGATAAAGCCCTTTTTTTGGCCCTCTGTCAGTCTCTGGGGAGGGGTGCAAATTCTGGGGTCCTTGGCCAATCAGGAGGGGCTCGTGGGGGGGGGGGGGGGGGGAAGCTCACTCCTCCATGAAAATTTCACCCCACTTTCCCTCCCTCCCCATGCTTCAGGACACCAGGGCTTCCCACCTTTGCTTGCAGCACCCCTTCTTCCCCCTCCTACCCCAGTCCCACCCTCCACCCTGCCATATGCCTGCTTTTTCATAGTCCCCATGCTGTTTTGCAGGGACTGGGCTTTTTCACAGAGAATCTACCATCGCATAATCATGAATTTGGTAGGTCCCTGCATATTGATGAATACAGTTGTTCTCTAAAACTTTCAAATCAATTAATTTGAATTTATGAGTTGATGTTAAGGAAGACCTTTTTTTTAAAAGGTTTTTAACATATGCCCATTTACTGCTAAATGTAGTGATTACAATTTTAATATGAGTATATGGTAAAAGCCCAGTTATCCAGCATTTTACTAACTGGCATTTCTATTAACCAGAATTTCCAGCTGGACGCAGGGGGTGGTGGGGAAGCTCACATGTGGCGTGCTGCTGCAGCTCTGCATGCGGCCGCCCTCACCCCCCCCCCCGCCCCCCCGCCCTCCGGGCCCCACAGCCGC
>NW_005842136.1:453800-462287 GCF_000455745.1 Alligator sinensis | reverse complement strand
TCTGGTCAGAAACCCCCGTGCCTCAGGTAACCAGCATTTTTAGATTATCAGCACCCCACCATTCCCCACTCATGCCAGAAAACAGGGCTTTTACCGTAGTATGGCTTTGATAAGAGTGACGATATATTTGGGTTTTGCTATGAATATTAAAGAAGGAAGGAACTACATAATTGTAATGTTACTAAATGAAAGACTTCATTACAGACAAAATGTTGCTGTATCCTGAAGTAATGAGAACTTTCGGTCATTCTTTCTAGGGATGTGAAAGGTTAAATGTTTAAACGATAAGTGTATTTATACCAGTAATGCATTACCGGTTAACATTTAGCCCAGAGTGCAGTCCGGCAGGCAAGGGAAGCAGCATGGTACTTCAGGGACCAGAAGGCAGCAGGGCAAGCAAGCAGGAGGGAGGAGCAACAAGGAGGGGAAGGAAGGAGTGAGAGGGGGACTAGTACCCATAGCCTATGAGGTCCAAGAGGAAAACGGTGGGCAGCCTAATGACTCATCAATTAAGCAATTTTCTGCTCATTCACAGATGCTCGTCTCACATTGTGCCAGCTGCTGCAGTGGGTGGGGAAAGCCCCTCACCTGCTGCTGCCCCGGTGGCTTCACATGGGCTGTACTGTCTGGTGGGGCTTGCCACTGCCTTCCACACACCCCCCATCTGGTCAAAGGCCTCCAGGAGCGACTCCCAGCAGCAGCTGTGTCCAAATTGCTGTGTTATCGGTTAACCAATATAATTAGAGGAGGTTAAATGGATAATTTTTTTAACAATATTTACATCCCTAATTCTTTCTAAAAATGCATCCAGTCTAGGATGTTTTTCCTTTTGAAATAAAGAGGCTGTCAAATTGAACTTGACATCATTTGCTCTATGTTTATGAATTAATTTTGAACCAAGTCGTCCTCTAGTGATAATACAGCTATGTCATCTCAAGGAGCGTTCAGTAACTCACATGACAGGACATAATGCAGTGATTCTTAATCGGGTTACTGCCAGATCTTTTGAAGGGTGCCATGAGGTGTGAGGAGGTAAGCTGAAAAGCTAAGCAAATAAGCAAGCAGAGGCTCAGGCTGCCTGGCCTATTCCCCACCACCACCACCATGTCCCCCCTTTGCTAAGATGTAAGCACTGTAATATATAAACTGTTTTTGCAAGTGGGTGCCACATAATTCACAAAAGTTAGGTACAGGTGCCTTGTATCAAATGACGGGTACCTCAAGTCCAAAAATGTTGATGTCAGTACAACCCCAGGTAAACATAAAAGAAAAAAAATTACTGAGGCCATATTTAGAAGTTAGAAGAAATTTGTTATAATTTCTTTAATATTTTTAGTGTTAAGTTGATGGGCTCTTAAGATTGACTGGTATAGAATAAAATCAATATTTTTTCTAATTAAGTTTTTTGGATTGTGGATAGGCCAAACAATATTGCAAAGTCATTTAAAACTCATATTTATATTGACTAAAATTATTGGCTAGAAGATTTGAAATCTCTAACGCAGATAGATATCTGTTTCTTTTCTGTGTTTTCTAACAGAAGTGAAATATACTATGTGTTCTCTAAAAAAAATTATGTTCTCAGAATTTGACTCTAGGGAGATGGTACTTTATGGATGTAAAAGTAAAGACAATCACATTAATATAAATTTTTCAGAACATTCATATGTCAGATTTCCTTTGCGAGCATTTAACCTAGAAAGCTTCAAAGGGACTGCTTCCTATTTTGCAGTAGCAGGAACCGTTCTGCCTACCTATTAGAATATTGGCTCATTTCAAATTTTACTGCAAATTTATGCTGATAACTTTTATATTACTGAATGTTCTTTTTGGATTCAGCAGTTTTTCTTCATCTTGTTACATCATTGATTTGTCGTTTTTGTTCATATTAAAACACATTAAACTAATACTGGACATGCTGGTAGATTTTGTTGAGTATACATAGATAATAGTTTGATACAATGGTTTAAGTAAGCATTATTCTTTTGGTTTCTTTTGTTTTTTCTTTAGCATGGAAAATATTTGCCTGACCTCGGGAGATGAATGAATCAGTTGTTATTGGAAACAGTCATTTAGACTCTTCAAATTTGCCTTAGGCCATGTTTACACTGCCTCCTTGCCAAGTCCAGGAATAAGGAAGGGCATGAAGAGCACCCAAGCCAATCAGTCTTACTCCACATAGGCCAAATAACAGAAATAAGACATGTATAGCCTTAGAGTGCCCCTGATCTAACCAAATTTCAGCTTTCAAAATGATGGAAAACAAGCACTTAACATCCCCTCTAGAGTAATTTAGGATCCTCTGATAACTTCTCACTACTTTAACCATTCATCTGAGCACATTTCCTGTATGACGGATATATTCAGCCAGGTGAAAGATAAGGAAACTGCATTTCCTGAACTGCCAAAGAAGCAGAACACATAAAATGGCTGATCTTGCTTCTTCCTCACTTGCCCTGACATTGACCTTCAGTATCTGTGTAGAGCGAGTAGTATAGTATAGTGTTGCGTATGATTTTTGTAGGAATACATTTGTCTAAAGGGTCTCCAGGAAAACTACTTTTCTAAAACACTTTACATTTATTTATTCTGGGGAGATGGCAAAGAAAATACTCATGAAAAGTTAAGAAGTTATGGGGGGAGTGATGCCTTTGTCATATGCTCCTTCTTAAACCCATACCAGATTTGCTTCACAAACAGCATATAGATGAAGCTCTGCAAAGTTGTTGTTTTATTCTTTTCATGAACATTTGGATCCAAACAGTCCCAACCCCTTAATCCAACAGATTTAATTTTAGACACTAGAGCTGCTGCTTTTCAGCACTGATGCAAACTGAAGAAGCGATCTATCTGCACTGCTGTCCTGACTCTTTCACTGTTTGGACTCTGCTCAGTTGTAAATTAGTGAAGAGTCAGTGTCCTCTTTACTTAAAAGCCTAAGCTCTAATTTCATATTCAAAGGTTTTGTTTATATCGGTGTGCAAAACATTACCTAACACTTGATTATTTCTGTGTTGCTTCATAAAATATCACCCTTGTTTGTGCATAGTTTTGAAAACCTGTGTTAGTCCAGTTTTCTGTCACTGGTTACAGTAATGCCTCTTCACATGGAATTGAAGGTTGCCTCAAAATGAAGAAATTAGTGCTTGTAATGCTCAGTCAAGGTGTTTTGAGATCGTCTCAAGGGTGCTGCAAGGTGCATCACAATATTTACATTGTTAGGTGTGCAAACATTATCCCCAAGATAAACTCCATTTTCACATGGAAATCCATAATGTTAAAACCATTCTGACCAAGTGTGATCTTTCTGAGTTCTCTGCAACAGAAGAATCACTCTATTATTTTCCTATAGTAAAACAAAAAAGGTGAAAACTAGAAAGTAGCATTTTCTGAGGGATTGCTTAAGTCTAGAAATGAGGAGGACCACCAGCATAACATACTTCACCTACTAAATTTTGCATGCCACCCCTTTTTAACTTTTGTACCAACTTGTTTTTTTAAAGACCAAAACCAGATTTAGAGGACAAAAAGGGGAAAACTCAACTCACATTATTCTGTTTTCATGTATAAAAACCTGGAGCTGACAGTTTATTTGCTTGACTGTAATGTTAGACAAACAAAACAGAACATGTTACATTCTCTCTCTATCTGCAGCTTGCCTAGATCAATTTGCTCAAGACTCACTCTGTAGTCCTTCAAATATTTATTAGTGAAAGGGAACACCACGACATCACTATTAACTAACATGTCAATGGTAGGGATCTCTATGAAAAAGATATGCCAAATATGTTTGAGCTCTAAAGGGGTAGATATCTACTGGAAGTATATTTCCTAAGGAAGTTTTCCTAAACGAGTAAATCCATGAGGTACAAAGGTGACTGACAAAGAATATTTAATCTGTTAAATTTTCACTTCTTTCAGAGTTACCCCATGGTAGAAATGTGCCATGTTCCTCTAAATATTTCATCTCATCACAGTGTGGCACAGAGTACAGCAGGCCATACTTGGATCTCTAGAATTTAGGGCCTGTAAGCTGGAGAGGGCCCTGATCCAGATGAGTGTTAGGTTTTTCTCTGTTTGTCTCCTGAGGAGATCATAATGAGCAAGGTCCAAACAGTTTGTCTGTGCTAGTCTGCCTAGGTGGAAAAGATGTTTCTTTAGTAGGCTTATTAAAAGTGTATTTGAGATGCAGAATGGGCAATGGAGTAGTTGGCAGGTGGAAAGTGAAATAAAAGGTTTTTTAAAGCATCCTATATAGGGAACGCACAAGTATTTGGGGAGATCACAACACTCCCAAGAATTGATCAGCTTTGGTGAGACCAGAGTCAGATCAGGCTTGGGTTGCATACTCCTGTATGGCAGGATGGGTCCCCTCTGCTAGCCCCACATGCTGGCCAGATTGAACCTACCAGCCTAATCTGGCACTGCCCATCGAGCCCATGAAGCAAAAATGTTGGGCACCACTCATTTAGATAAAGGAATAATTTGAGTAAGTTATAGTCAAACTCTTATTACATCCCTTGTTACATTATATTGTATCCATCTTGAGGCTGCTTGAACTTATATATTCCTGAATGTCAGACCGGACAAAATGATTTAAAAATTGTCACTAAATATGATTTCAACCACAACAGGTGCTAGCATTTGTTGCCTGATGCTTCTTACTTATCTATATTGGAAATGTTTACATCTGCACTATAAAAAGTGATGAATGTTTTACTTATTCTAAACCTAAAATATCACTTACAAAAGTTCTACCTATTAATAATTATGCAGTTAATTCATATGTAGGACTACTAAAAATACTCTGTAAAATACATAGGAAGATTAATTACAATGGTCAAATGTGCCTCTAGTAATTGTGATTAATTATTTTCCATAATATTAGAAAGTGATAGGTGGTGATAGGCTAAGTAAGTTCTTGTTGTTGTTTGTATTTTTTCTTACTGCTGTATTTTAATGTGGCCATGGATGGGATTATACATTTTCAACAAGGTGAAAAATACAAGTCTGTAAATGCTGATTTCTCCAGAAGATTTTGTACATCACCTTATAAGTTTTTCTTATTTTTTTTAAAATAGGCTTCTGTCATTCTTGCTGAGTTGAGGGTTTTTGACTTGTGGGCTCTAGATATTATTGAACCTAGCATAAAATTGCTGTAGGCAGTGCCAGGAAGCCAGAAAAATATGACAAATTGCTTTCAAAAATGGGTGAAAGTCATCGATAACTTTGGAATTATACAGCAAATTGTCAAGTCCTGTATCCTGAAGATAATACATTTTTTGATGATCTACTCCTTTAAAGAATCTGCATAGTTTCACCTCTAAAAAGGTCAGTATTTGGAGTTGAAGCGTATTTGTCCAGTAAGTCATTGCTCTGTCTACAGTTCCATAGTCACAGTCATAGAACAGTCACAGAAGTTTTATTTACCCCCTGAGTTTTATCAGCACACATCTAGGTTGCATATGCACATTAAGATAATCTGAAAGAATTTTTCCAGGGTTGTTCTCCTGGTAGAAAAACTTACCCAGAGTATGTACAGACATTTTCTCTCCCAGGAGAAATGCTCATTAGAGTGAAGAGTAATTTAACCCCGTGTTGATCCCATGGTTTTTTTCCCCTGAAGTGGCCATTTTTGCTCTGGGACAAAAAGCCTGTACACTTGTGGTTTCTCCAGGGAATGCAGAGATTCTCCCAGGAGAAACTGAATGTCTGTACAAGGCCTCGGTCCTTCAACCGTTTAAAGAAAACATAGTGTCTTACTGTTGAAAAAGGCCTAGGAAGTGTGGAAACTCCAGTGCCTCTTCCAGACAGGTGCTATCAACAGGGATTCTTGACTAAATTTTACAGCTGTTATCCTTTTTATGGAACAACCGGGTTGAACCCCCTTTCTGGTGTAGATGCTCCCTGGTTGCATGTGGGTGCAAATTAGAAGCAAACCTGGACCCATATGTATTAAAGTATGTATTTTATTCTGGATACCACTGTAGGATTGTGTATGTGACTCAAGCATGGAAGACTAGATTTTTCTTGACCAGTAGTGTCTGACTTGGATTCGTGTGCATCTTGTGTTTCTTCATACTTCCATACTATGGCAAGTTGGCCATTAACCTTCTGTCTCCTCTTTTGATATGAAGCAGCAAAGCCTGAATCGCATAAATATGTAACCTACCTGCTCTTACCTGAAGATTTTCAGAATCATTTCTGTTTTCCTACTTGACCACAGTGATCTGATCAAGAAACTGTTGGGCTTTGTTCAGATCTCTCTTTTCCCAGAAGCTCCAAGCCTTAGCCCATCCTTTGATGGGCAATTTCACATAAGAAGGGGCACAATCAACACTTATCCCACATTCTGAATAGAGACCAATATTTTTATCATTCCCTGTGAGGACTCAAAAGTCAGGAGTTGCAAGCCTGAAGTTCTGTCTTCTGAAAAAAGTCCATGAAGGTCACATGGGGCTCAAAGAACCTGAGCTCCAAAATCTCTCCTGATGGATGTTCCTGCATCATCTAACAGTATGTGGACAAGCAGATCCTAAAATCATTCTGAGGAAAGTCAGTACTGAAGACAGCACCAAACCTAACCTCAGCCTTCCCAGTAAAGCCAATGTCAGTGTCTCAGGAATCAGAGTGTAGTGGAAAGTGGTGGTTCATTGTGAGCACTGTCAGGAATTCAGTGTCCTTTCACAAGAAAAGGCATGAAGGAACATTTGGGGATAATCTCTCTAAGCCTTTTGTGGAATTAAGGAGTGAAGAGAGAGAGTAGTGCTGGGCCTGGTACCAAATGTACTCCTTCTGTGTCAACTCTTCAACATGGGGATAGTTTAGCCAGGGACATTTCTGGCTTGAATAGGGGTTTGGACTAAATGACCTCCTGAAGTCTGTTGCAGCCCTACTATTTGTTGGTTCTATGACCCAGGCTTTGTGGGGGAGCCTCCTTTGACTTAACCAGTCCATCGCTGAAGGTGGTTTCTTTCTTACCATCTCCAGGACATATCTTTTTTTTTCCTGAAGTCTGTCAGCAGTGCCTCTGACTGACCTAAGAACTTCTACAGAGCTCTGCCTTTTGCCAATTCTCCTTCAACAACATTTCTAATGGGAGCCTATTGCATGGCTTTATTTAGGAGTCTGGGGGAAGTTACCAGCTGGAGACAGCTCTACATGCTGCCAGCTCTGCTCCATGCTGCACTGCAGCTGCGCGTAGCACAGGCATTTATCGGCCCCATTGAGCCAATATCCGATATAGACAGTTTTTTTCTTTATATAGGTACCAATCCAATATCAGACCGATATATCGGTGTACCTCTAGTCACAACCCATGGGTTGAGAAACATTGGTCTAGGGGACATACCTAGGATTCATGGTATGGTGAAACCCTATCACAATATGTAGGTTTCTGCCCTTTGGTCTTTTTACACCACTGATAGTGTTCACCACATGCAGCCCATCCAAGGAAACAGGGAATCCACATATACCTGTATCTGGGTAACTGGCTGATAAAGAATGTTGTAACAGGAGACTAGTACGGCCTTAGACAGCATTCTTTCTCTGCAACTTGCATATTCCGGGCTAAGAAGAAATGTGATGTGCCTATATGAACCACCTTTCTGTAACTCAGTCATCAAGCTGGTCCGCTTTGCATTCTTGCTGTTTTGTTGAACTGGGTGGTACTGATTCTGACAAACAACGCATCAATGATGCACTTTATAAACAAACAGAGCCACCAGACTCAGGGAACAGTGTTATAAAAACAAGCTGACTATATTTGCTATACAGCTTCAAGGGCTTAACATTGACCGAGTGAACTTTTTTCACAGAAGCCTAGTAATCAAGCATAAGTAGTCACCATGGAAATCCATCCTAGACTTAGTCCATCAGTTGTGGACTTGTGGACACTAACTACTGAACTTCTGCTCCTGGAGAGGCACGAGTCAGATGTTTTTCTCTTTTGATGGCTTTGTGAGGTCTCCCACATGCTTCCTTATCCACCTCCCTATCCTCCAGAATATCTAAGATCAAATGGGACATGGCTGCAATAATCATAAGAGCCTCTCACTAGCAAACAGTTTTATCCATCAGAATTGTTGCAAATGTCCAGTCAGCCTCTTTTCGCCTCATATCTCTGAATCAGATGCTGTACCTAACGCGACAGTCTTTGTCCCTGATGTCTTTGCCAGCTGGCCAAGTGCTGCTGAAAGACGCTGCTCCCTCCTGGTTCAGCCTTAGATAAATAATAGGAGTTTAGATAAATAATAGAAATTCTTTTACCAGAAAGACCTACTCCTCACAACTTGGAAGAGTTTTTCCAGTGAACCCTATATCATTTTCTGAGATGTCCTCCCTGCAAAACCATAGAAGCCTTTAAAAAGGGTCAGTGAAAATGCCCCACCCTTTATCCTTCCTTTTATTCCTCCAGCTCCCGCCCACTTCACTTCCTGAGTGGTTTCTAAGAATCTTTTGTGGGTTTGTAACAGTTGGGATTCCTGC
>NW_005842136.1:440394-451018 GCF_000455745.1 Alligator sinensis | reverse complement strand
CTTCTTGAAAGCACAGAGGTGGAAAGGGATCTCAGAGTCATTATTGACTCCAAGATGAACATGAGCCGCCAATGCCAGACCACAGCCAGCAAGGCCAGCCATACCTTGTCATGCATCCAAAGGTGCATCTCAAGCCGGTCCAGAGAAGTGATACTACCCCTTTATGCGACATTGGTCAGGCCGCAGTTGGAGTACTGCGTCCAGTACTGGGCGCCGCACTTCAAAGGGGATGTGGCCAGCCTGGAGAGGGTTCAGAGGAGGGCCACCCGCTTGGTGAGAAGGCAGCAGGACAGGCCCTACGAGGAGAGACTGAGGGACCTGAACCAGTTCAGCCTCAGCAAGAGGAGGCTGAGGGGGGGACCTGGTGGCTGCCTACAAGCTCATCAGGGGAGATCAACAGCAAATAGGCCTAGAGCCCTTTTCTCCCCAGCACCACCTGGGGTGACAAGGAACAATGGTAATAAGCTGATGGAGAATAGGTTTAGGTTAGAGATCAGAAGGCAATATTTTACAGTTAGGGTGGCCAAAATCTGGAACCAATTTCCCAGGGAAGTGGTCCTCGCCCCTACCTTGGGCAAATTCAGGAGGAGGTTGGTTGATCACCTGTCTGGGGTCTTGTGAACCCAGCATTCATTCCTGTCTGTGGCAGGGGGGGGGGGGGGGTGATCTGTTCAGGTCCCTCCTGACCCTAACTACTATGAAACTATGGCAGGAAAGCATTAGTGTTTCCTTTTTCTCATTGTACACCAGTCATGTCCTGGCTCCCCTGGAATGGTGAGGGGAAAACTCAGCCCCACAAGTTTCCTTTCCTCTTCTCTTCTGTGTCATGTTAGATCCTTTAGGAAAAATATTGGTGTTCCATATCCTAAGGATAGTTAAGGTGGACTTAAAGATGGATGCACACTCATCAATGGCTCACACACATCAGTTTTTCAAGAACATCAGATAAAAAGAAAACCTCAGTGTTTAAAACCCAAGAAATAGTAACCAGTAGATGTAATTCTCAATCAAGGTAACCAAATAGCTCTCCCCAGGCAGAAATGATATGGGAAAAAATACTTGGAAGTGTACTATCTTTCCGTCCATAATGCAGTTGAATTTTATCAGGACCCCATGTGACAAAAACAAACTACTCAGTCATGTTGTGGTTGGGCTGCTTTATAACATTCTGTTGTGCAGAAATGTTATATAATATGTTCACAATTTTAATATGGAAGATATGTTTGAAACTGAATGTTGGCACATATGTTTAATAAATGAAGGTTCACATTGCTAACGTGAGTGTGATTTAAGCATTTGGTTCTTTGCATAAGAAATGTAAAAACTCTGCATTTTCTTTGTGTACACTTTTTACATGTGCTTTTTTAACTACATTCTGCAAAAGCAATATGCAGTCAAACTGCTGACGTGCAGTTTTAAGTTCAATTTAATGAAGTTTTTTTTTCCCCTGTGTGGGGAATAGAATTATCAAAACTAGTTTCCTGAATTTTCTTGTACCTCTCATAGAGCAACATAGTTTCAAATTTAGTGTAGGCTCTAGTGTTACAGAAATCAGTGAAGATTTTAACAAAATGTAGATCTGTAATGCCATGCAGCCATTCTGTTCTTTGGTTGAAAGGGGGCATCACCAACTTAATTGCAGGGAAAGAAGGAATAACTGTATTAAAAATGTAGCATAAAACCGGTTTTTAAGAAGTAGCATTGTACACAACTTTCTGTAGGGTAGAGAGTCCTACATTTATAACAGCATAAGATCCCTCGAACAATAATTTTTTTTAACACTTTTAATGATTTTTATAGCCTTTTATTGGATATGGGTCTTGGGAAATTAGTGATCAGATAAAGAATGTTTTTCAGATCAAGAAATGTAACTTTCACATAAAGAGCTAATTGGAGTTGGAAACAAGAAAAGGAGAAGCTGGGGTAATAATGTGACTGCTGTGTATCTGTATTTTTTTTCAGTTATGCATATGTAGAATTCAGCTGTAGCCAATACATAAATCAGTTATACAATAACTGCTTCAACACACTTCCTGCATTTGCATTATTTCTAAGTGGGAATTTGCTGGAATGACTTGAGAAGTGCCACAGTGCCATCTGCTGGCTAACTCTTTCTGTTTTTCCCAAGATGACTTTATGCTGATTTAGGTACCTAACTACATAAAGTGTTTAAAATAGTAACATGAATTCAATCCAAATTTAAAAGACTAACTCAAACTGAGCCTATTTTTTGAGGGAAATATTTGTGGAAAATTATATTTCTCATCTATGATTCCCAATACTGCCTCTGACCACTTGAAAGAAACATCATTAACTACCAGCCACATTTTTAACGTACCATTTTACATGTCCTACCAAAGACTACTAGACGTGAAAGATAGTGGAGAAAAAAAATCTGTTTTTCAGTTTATTTTGTGTATAGACAGCTTTGTTCCCCCTGCCCCCCTCCATCTATACTCAGTCAATTTCCATTGTTATTTACGACCGTTTCTTATAAAAGACAAAGCGGGGGAATGAATACAACAATAATATTGGAAAGCCAATCAGATTGACAGGGGAGTCAGAGCTATGTTTAATTTTTTTTAAACTTTGCCTTTTTTAGCTGACTAGATCTGTCTATATTCAGTATTTTAAACACTAAAATAACTTATGAGGATGATGAAATCATCACAAGAAGAAAAAAATTCATATTCCATAGTTCCCTTAGTACTAAAATAAATATGTAACAGCTAGTACAAGATCTGTCTTGATCAAGTAGTAGTTCATAATTTATAAACTACAAACAAAAGTTGTTTGCCAAATTTATCCACCCCCCCCAAAAAAAAAACCTAGCCTTTTTTGAACCTGTAAAATATACAGTTGAAGCTCACTAATCATTCTTCAGTATCAGTGTAGAAAGAGAGTGGGTTGAGAATAGTATAGAACCAGGATCTAATAAAGCCAGTATAGTTAATCAATGATTCATGTGCATTAGATATGCACAGACTGGTATTTGCTGCAGCCCCTGACCCCAGTACCCCTAGCCCTGCCACTGCAGCTGCCGGCTGGCCCTGTGGATCTAGCCTGCAAGGAGCCCCGTGGTCCCGATCCAACCTGGGACATGGAGTGAGTTTGACATCCCTGCCTTAGGTTAAGATCCTATGGAATAGAAAGCAAATATGAATAATAATAACTTACAAGGCCCTTAGACTTGCTTAATTTTTCTGTGATCTCAGATTGCTGTCCAGTTGAATCATGAACTCTTATGTAAGATTCACAGTGTAAGATTTCTGAAGTAATTGGTCCCCTTATGAGAAAATAGTACTTCTCCTTTTTTTCAGTTTTACTTGGATATCTTTGGCTGGATGTTCAAAAGTGCTCTGCACACAACTCCCCTTCTGTTCATGATAATATTCACTCCCTCTGCTCTTCCTACCCTCTAGGGTAGGCTGTTTTAACTGTGTTTGCTGATTCATAAACCCTACCAAGAACCAACTTTGTAAAGTTTTCCTAGTAGCTTTTTGGCTGAGTTGCATAAATTCAGAAGTATTAGCCTTGACATTAAGCCAGGGGAATGTGGACAGTTATGAGAAGTTTTAACTGTTTACACTTGGTACTTCCTTAAATAGTTCTGACTAAACACTGGCTAGTGTCCCTATTAATATTATCTATAGCAACAACTCCATATTCCATAAATGGCTGCTAAAAGAAATGCATAGGCAAATATAAAAATAACTACATGTATTTGCCCTAAGTAAAGGGAACTGTAGGTATGGGGAAGTAATGATTGCTTGTATTTTATCTGTCGCTTTTTATTCACATTCTCTTAAGAGTCCTCATGTTACTTAACTAATTTCTTAAAATACTTCCAGAAACAATTTAGATTTTCATTTTTATTTTTCAGATTTGCTATGACTCTTTTAGTAATATCCCCTCTCTACTGCTATCTTCCAGTAGTCACACTAGAAGAGTGAGGAACACACAATGTAGTGTTAAGGATTTGGGGGAGGTGATTTTATTGTAACATGCTTCAATAACATGTCCAGAGGGAGTTTAGAAACAAACAAAAAAAAAATCATGACTTTTTCCAGACAGTGTGTAGTGAGGGTTAAATACAAGTGTCTGGTCCTCTATGACCCTTGCCCTTTTGTCTCATTGACATTAGCAATGTTGTGAGCATTCTGCAAATCTCACTTTTATCTTACGGACAGTTGTAGCTCACAGGTTGTTAGAAGTGTTTGTGCTTCCATGTTTGTGATGATCCAAAAGTCTAGTCTTTTTGTCAGGATATGATGGAAATATTCCTTATTGCAGCTATTTTTTTTTTTTAAGTTTCTCTTTGATCTCATTATGGCTTATTAAGCCCTGGTTGACATTCAGGGGGAATCAACTTCTATTTTGTAATGTAATCTGTAAGTCAGAAATATTGCATGATTGTGCCTGACTCATTAACGATTCAGGCTAACCAGTGAATTTCAAATGCCGTATCTGATAGGTTTGCAGACAAAGACCCACAGCAATACTCTCACAAATTAAGTGTCTTATCAAATGAGTGCTCTATTAATTCTTGTGTGACAGAACAGAGACTTTTTCTAAGCTTTTATTGAATATCCACTAATCTCCTACCCCTAATTACAGCCTTCCCTGGGAAACTGCGAGGCAGGTTTGTGTTCCAGTGTGATATTAAGTATGGAAAAGAAAAACCAGGATAGTGGACAGAGCAACTACTTTCACAATAAGCCTTCCCCTGTGCACTATTTTTCTCTTTTTTGAAACCTCCTCTTTCATCCTCTGCTATTCCAAAGGAAAGACTAATTAAACCAATCACTGAATATGTTTGCCACCTACACTACCCAAAAGTACTTCTTGTACAGAATTAGCTCCAACCAGCTCTGCTAAAAACAACAATTTAATTGCAGCTGAAAAAAAGGGGAAAATGCTGTTGCAGCTTATTCCAATTAAAACAAGTAAATGTAATCTATATCCTATATCCACGCAAACAGACTTTCCCTGCTCAAGAGCTAGAGGGTTTGCAAATAATTATATTTTCTCTCATTAATTTTTAAATGCTCATGAGAGGCTAGGCTGATAGCACTGGAAAATTAAGTTGTTTGCCTATGGCAAACATAAAACACAAACAGGGCAAATGTAAGCTTGCCTACTGAGGGATTGTGTTTAAGGTGCTGGTGTGGACTGGAAGGTTAAAGTTCAGTTCTAGTTCTGCGCCTCGCCACAGGTTTTTTCCATGATCCCAGGTAAGTTTTGATTTTTAAAGCAGTTTTCTAGAGGTATGATCTATAACTTAAAGTCTGGTCAAGGGTGACTCCAAGATAAACTGGGTGGGTTTTCAAATTTGAGAGGCTGACCGTTTAAGGTGATAGTGAGTTCATGCTTAGCACTGGCATTATGCAGATGGAGAACGCTTGAGAAAGTCTTTGAGATACATGGTTTGAGGTGCCATTTTAGGCAGTGCTCTGACATCAGTCTCGTGTCTCCATCAAGCGCGAGTTCCACACTTGAAAAGTCATGGCTTGGCAGCAAAGGCACCGTCTCCCAAGCCAAGTCCTGTTCTTCCTTCTTGCTTGGAGAAATGAGCCATATGCCCTCACAGAGCCACCTCTCAGCCGATCAAACCAAAGCTGTAGGTTGAAGAGAAGTTTCCTTCTCTCAGCATTGCATTTTACCAAGCAGTTGCTTTACACTTCTCTAGGACTTTTTACACCATCTGGCAAGTGCTGTTGGTATGGCAGGACATTTTTACTACCTTTTCTTAAAGGGGTTTTCGGTTGCAGCAGTCTCGGCTGTGCCTCAGCTGCCTTTCTCCCAGTGGAGCTGTAAGAATCGTTACGGTCTGTTCTGGGAGTCAGAGAACAGTGCCGCTCATTCCTTAAATTTGAAGTGCAAGTGAATGGAGGGCATTTGCTTATTCATAGTAAATCAGAAAAGTCTGAACAACAATTGCATCTAATCCAGCTACTGGATCTGGGCCTGAAATTGCTTTCATCCAGTCAGTCTCAAAATGCTCACCAACTTCAATGGCAGCCCAGGTGATCAAGATCCTTCACTGCCATGAGCATACTGCTAAGCCAAACAGGTTTCCTAAGGTAAACTGATTTTATTTGGCATTTAGTTACCATAATCCATCAAAAACATTGGGATCTGTGAAGCAAGGTGTTTTCAGATGCTGCTTGCCCAAGTAAAAGTGTAGCAGAACTGGGGGAAGAGAAAAGTCCGTTAATGATTTGAGGTGATCATATTTTCCCATCTATCCTTGCTGAAGGAAGGCATGATTTATAATTTAAAGGAGAGTGCATTGTTGAGGGTTTTGTGGAGACTCTAGAGGCCAGCAGCTTTCCATGAGTTCAGAAGGGTCGTGCTCCAAAACGGAACTTTTGTAAAACACCCTGGTACTAGAAAAAAATAGAATAAATACAATAGGGTGTATACCGTAAAATTTGTTGGAGAGAAAACAGATTCCTTTTAAAAATGTCTTAACCTACAGATGCCACACAGAATATCATGCATATTAATTTGCTGGATGAAGTGTGACTACTTAGGTTAAATTTTCCATAATCGGACTCCACCTTTTTTTCATAAGGGGGTAGGAGAAGGAGAACAGCTAGAAAAGATGATCTTGCTAGGACACTGCATTTGTAGTATCAGGCAAATGTTGTCAGAGAGTGTCTTTTACATTTAGATTACTGTTCATTATACAATGCCAGTTCATTTCAGATTCACAGAGGTTTGCAGTACGTACACCTTTTACTGCTATGAAACGCCTTTATTTCACTTCTCCAAAAGCAATAAGTATGTTTTATTATTTTGGGATTTCTGTAACCCCCAAAGGACTGATTTATTTATTTATTTATTTTTATTCATTGTCATTGTTGGGTTTTGCCCCTGAGCAGCTGGTCATAATCAGTGATCTAGAAATATACTTCTTAGTACTAATCCATTGTTGACCTGCTTACCTTGTTTTCTGTTAAACACTGTATCACCCTTCTTCATAGTCTCCCAAAACGCGTTCACCAAACCAGTAAATTTGGATTTAATAACTAGCTTGCCTTTTTTTTTTTTCAAATTATGTTTAGAAATATGGACTAAACAGTGTCCTGCCTTCTTCCACAAAACGTTTTAAATAGAAGCGACATTACTCTTTGGAGGTTTGTTTGGTTTTTGATCCGAATGGGCGTAGACACTGAGAGAGTGTACACATGGGTGTGTGAGAGAGCATGTGTTGGCAAATCATTGCATAGTCACTGCTGGGTTCCAGATTTGAGTTAATTATGGTGTGCCAAACTCAATGTGTTTATCTTTCCGGTATACAGTTTCTTCACCTGAAATGAACAGTTACTAAGAAAGTTGCTGCTCTCCCCCACTGAGCAGTCTAACATTAACAGGCCCAAAGAGGAACTTAAGAATAATATCATTCTTTTGCATGTTATGCACAGCATACCTAGCTTCAGGCATGGGAAGAAAGATAGTGTTATCATGGCCTATTGTTTAATTTGTTAAACAATAGGCCATGATAAAATCTAATGTCATATACATTTGTAATAGTATTTAGTGAATACTGTACTGTAGAAGAGTTTTATAAACGTGTTCCTGAAACTGAAAGGAAATGTGATGGCATATGGCTCAGTAATTGTTTTATATATCAAATTTCAGTTTTCTAACTATGTTCTCTTCTTAGTGATTTCAATGCAAGAGAATTGGATCCACCTTTGTCACCAAAACTTAGTCTCTTTTACAGGTATTTCTTTATTATGCTGTTTGGAGCCATACATTCCATCGACATGTTTAACTGCTTAGCTTTCAGTGTTTTCCCTTTCAATTACATTTTCGCTGTATGGTTTCTCTGATATAAACCTATCAGTTCTGCAATCATCTGTGGAGTATAGATAGGGCAAACGCATGTTAACACAGAAGTGCCCAAATTGGCATTTATGCCACAAGTGGCATAGGCAGCCTCTGTGTGTGGCATGCAGCAGACCAGGGATGGGACATAGCAGTAGATAGAGCAAGGAGAAGAAAGCAGAGCAGCAAATCAGGCAGGGAGAATGGGGCAGAAAGGGTAGCAGATCAGGCAAGGGAGTGTCACTCAGAGCGGGTGTAGGACTAAATTGTGGCACATCTACCAAAATAGTTACCCTCCCCCCCCCCCACACACACACACACGCTGTATTAAAATGAAACATAGTTGATAAAGTAATATTTTTCCCTTCCCCACCACCCCAAATATTTTGTCCGCATGACAGAAATATGCTCTAGCCACTTTGGAGAGCCACTTTTAAATGCAGTTTGTTTGTTTGTTAAACAATTTAACATAAACACCTGTCTCTCAAATGTTGTGTCTTGTACATATTCCATAACCAAACAATTGGTTGCCTTGGATGATTCTTTAGTGCCAAGTTTTCCACTTTTATTTTTGTTTTTGTTGTTTTAATCCCAGACATACCAGCTACAATACATTCTACTGTTCAAACCACAAATGAATAACAAATGCAGGAACATTAAAAGGGAGACAAATTGAATGACTGCTTCAAATTATTTGCTTTGTTTATCTTCGTCTTAACAATAGAGTTACTCTTTTGTAAAGGAAGCTTGGAAAATGGGGTTATGTACCACCAATAACTCCTCCTCTCCAAAAATACTGCTTCTGCAAAACTGTACTGTGGGCGGTCAAAGAACCTTTTTGATCAGCAATTGGTAGTTAGGGTACACATACATTTCCCTCAAGCCCTACATTGTGTAGATCCAGGGTATAAATGCTATTCTGGTTTTAATGGTCCATTAATTTCTTATTATCAGCCTGCTGGAGTGGTGGTGGAACAAACCTTTTCCTTCTTGTGTCAGTTTTGCATCTGGTTGTAGTGAATCCACCAATAGTTCAATATTTATACTATAAATTAAAAAGCTTTAGTTCAATTGTAGCAATTTGCATTGAGGGGAAGTCTATTTCTGAGCCATGTTGAGACCTCTTCAAACTGGCAGGCCTGTTTGGTAAAGCAGCATTTTAGAGTATGACATTCACCCTCGTTTATAGTACTGGTTTCTTCTGAGAAGTCACATGATTTAAGAGAAAAAGAAAGTAGTACAGAATCACAGTTGTTGATATCAGTGGATCCAAGTGGACCTCAAAGCATCTGATTTTGTTCTGAGGACAATGGGTCTTCCTCAGGCCAAGTATTTCAATATAGGTCATCTCCTTCATCGCATCCATTGGATCTACATGGCAAAAACATCAGCACTTACTTGGTTCTAAAGCACTCTGAAGAGCGGAAGAAGGTCAGAGGGCTCAGAACTGTAGCTAAGCCCCAGGTGGTAACTTTCAGCATCTGTCAGATCGGTGCTGGCAAGGTTTTCTCTGGCACAGTCTTTCTTTAGATCTCATAGACGAGTACAAAGAAATAGCTTCTGTGCAATAGCTGATCTCCTTACTCAGTCCAGTGGACTACTGATTCCTAACACTTATAACAGAAATATGCCCTTAGAGTAGCCCCCTGGCTTTAGAGTCAAGCATGACTTGGGGTACCCCAAGGCTCTGTCCTTGGACCCATACTGTTCAACATCTTCATTAATGATGTGGACACTGGAGTCAGAAGCGGACTGGCCAAGTTCGCCGATGACACCAAACTTTGGGGCAAAGCACCCACACCAGAAGACAGGCAGGTTATCCAGGCTGACCTGGACAGGCTCAGCAAGTGGGCGGACGAGAATCTGATGGTGTTCAACGCCGATAAATGCAAGGTTCTCCACCTTGGGGAAAAAAAACCCGCAGCATCCTTACAGGCTCGGCAGTGCTATGTTGGCTAGCACTATGGAAGAAAGAGACTTGGGGGTCATCATTGACCACAAGATGAACATGAGCCTGCAATGCGATGCGGCGGCTAGTAAAGCGACCAAAACACTGGCTTGCATCCATAGATGCTTCTCAAGCAAATCCCGGGACGTCATTCTCCCCCCTGTATTCGGCCTTAATGAGGCCGCAGCTGGAGTACTGTGTCCAGTTTTGGGCTCCACAATTCAAAAAGGATGTGGAGAAGCTTGAGAGAGTCCAGAGAAGAGCCACGCGCATGATCAGAGGTCAGGGAAACAGACCCTACGATGACAGGCTGAGAGCCCTGGGGCTCTTTAGCCTGAAAAAGCGCAGGCTCAGGGGTGATCTGATGGCCACCTACAAGTTTATCAGGGGTGACCACCAGCATCTGGGGGAACGTTTGTTCACCAGAGCGCCCCAAGGGATGACGAGGTCGAATGGTCACAAACTACTTCAAGATCGTTTCAGGCTGGACATAAGGAAGAATTTCTTTACTGTCCGAGCCCCCAAGGTCTGGAACAGCCTGCCACCGGAGGTGGTTCAAGCGCCCACATTGAACACCTTCAAGATGAAACTGGATGCTTATCTTGCTGGGATCCTATGACCCCAGCTGACTTCCTGCCCTTTGGGCGGGGGGCTGGACTCGATGATCTTCCAAGGTCCCTTCCAGCCCTGATGTCTATGTCTATGACTTCTCATAAAGGATTTAAGTGGTTTGACACTGTCTATAGTAGTAGCAAAGCCATTTTCAATACCATCTTGTTTCAATACCATCTTGAACATCTTTACCATTCATAGATAGAAATCTACCATAGAACGCCTCCT
>NW_005842136.1:435091-440372 GCF_000455745.1 Alligator sinensis | reverse complement strand
CCCCCCCGAGACAAAAGGCTGCAGCA
This sequence comes from Alligator sinensis, assembly GCF_000455745.1. Classification (NCBI taxonomy): domain Eukaryota; kingdom Metazoa; phylum Chordata; order Crocodylia; family Alligatoridae; genus Alligator; species Alligator sinensis. The sequence continues at coordinate 440,346 of NW_005842136.1, read as the reverse complement.
AATCAATGGGGAAACAAACTTCATTACCAGAACTGCACAGATACTTTTCCCACTTCAAATAGTTCATTTTAAGTAGTTTCTAAAGAGCTGAAGAGTGCAGCAGAGGCAACGAGGTTTACAAGAGTAGCATGAAAAGTCCCAGAGTCCTTGCATACTTTTAAATGCAGTAGAATTAAAAGGACAGTCCCCCTTATGCATTTTCTTAAGTAACCTTGCTGTTGCTTTCCTGCCTTGTCCCCAAACCATTTCCAGCCAGTTGTTGCTTCCAAATCTGGATGTCTCCTGTTTGTGTCTCTGTAGCTTTATGTCCTTTACCTTTCTGTAACAGACCTGGTAAAACCTAAGAAAACAATAGATGTTTTCAATGTTTTGTAGAGAGGCAAAGCATTTTACGGTATTTTAGCATTTAGATAGGCACAGGATGGAGAATAAAAAGTTTGAGAAGATCTTTGGACAATACTAGTGCTCCAGGCAATGAAATAAATTAAACAATGGAGATATTTTCTTTTGGTTCTCTAATGTCTTGTCCTATGGCAGTACGTGACTTTGCTTTGAAAGTGATTATAAAAATGCCACTGTGCAATTCAGGGTTTGTTACTTCTTGACAATTGGACAAAACTGGAAATAAGGCCCTAATCATGTAACTTTTGGGCTCACATTCTTACAGTGGCTGGTAACTTAATGGGATTGACTGAATGCCTAGGGTTCACAGTGTTTTTACTATGTTATTAATATTTCCAGGAATTATTTTTAGATTTAATTTTTAAGAGTGTTTTTTTCTCTTGAGATTCTATTACTCTTGAGAAAAATGTATCCTACTTGGCTTTTTTTTAATAACAGTTGTGCATGTAGAACAGGCTACCTAGAGAAGTCGCGGAATCTCCATCCCTTGAAATTTTCAAGAGTAGGCTGGGCAGATATTTGGCTGCAATGGATTAGTCAGATATGATACTGTCTGGAGCAGGACATTGGATTACATGACCTTGTGAGGTTCCCTTCTTGCCCTACTTTCCTGTGATCCTATAATTTTGTAATTTGTTTTTCTTTCCCTGCTATTAAAATGTTTTACCATTGATGAAAGCATGTCCTCTCCCAAAAGCATGTTTTATCTGCTAAATTTGCAAATGGGAAAAGAAATCAAGTGCAGTATAAAACCAATCTCTTGTGATCCAGCTTCAATCAAGGGCTATATTCTGAATTTGCAACAAAAAAGATTTAGTGATACCATAGATATTTTTCTTCTTTAACTATTCTACTCCTTACTGATTCTGTTTTTAAATCAATTAAACTGCCTTAAAATGATAGCCCTCATCTACATTTACAAATACTTAAGGACAAAGATATGCTCCATTAAATGGTGGCTCTCTGCTAGATTGAAAGGTGATTAGAATAGAGTTGTTATCCTACCTGACTATAACATGCATAGTATGCAGATATTATATAAATGTTTAAGCATCACATTATTTATTAAGATCTGAAGCATTTCCAGACAATGATGATACTTTATTTCTGATGATACTTTATTAACTCTTTTTATTTATTTTGTGTCTTTTCTCAGAGGTATAAGGTGTAATTGTGCCACATTGCTTTAAAAGGGGTAGGATAAACTAGACAAATTATAGAACGGAAGTTAGTTGAGCAAACAGTAGGAGTTTTCACAGCAAAATTCTTCTGTGGTAAACTAAGTCTGATGAAAATATTGTGACACTGACCTCAGCATATTGGCTTCCAGCCATTTACTAAAATAGTAAATGGCTTGCTCTGCATAATTACAAACATGCTTAGTGAAGAAAGCATAATGGATCACAATTTAACTCTTTCAGATTTTGAGAGAGAGAAAAATCAACCCCTAATGATATAACATTAGTGAAGTGACTTCATCAGAATTGACACAAAAAGTATTGTTGTCTAAATTATTTGGAGCAGTGAGATTAATGAATTGCAATATTAAAACAGCTGTAGTCTTGCTGATACCATTTTTCATCAAAACTGTGAAAGAAGCCTGTATTATTTTGTTTAAAGTTTAAGCCTGGGGGATGCCTTAAATGTTCAAGGCTAGCAGCTATTGAATCACAAAATTAGAGAAAAATATGGTTGGAAGGGACCTCAGGAGGTCATCAAATCCAGTCCCCTACTCAAGCAAGGCAGGATTATTCCTAACTAAACCATCTCACCCAAGTGTTTGTCTAACTTGATCTTAAAGATTTCCAGTGAAAAAAAACTTCACAGCCTAAGTAATCTGTTCTCATGCTTAACTACCTTCATATTAAAAAAATACAGTTCTTCCTAATAGCAGCCTAGATTTCCCTTGTTGTAATTTAAGACTTAATTATTCTTTTCTCCATGGCCATAGAACATATTCTGTCATCAGCTTTTTTATAACCACCCTTCATGTATTTGAAGATTTAGCAAATCTCTGAGTTGTCTTTTCTCCAGACTAAATAATCCCAGTTTTTCCAACCCTTTCTTAGAAGTTGTGTTTTCTAGACCTGTAATCATGTCTTGTAGCTCACTACTGTACTCTTTTCAGTTTGTATGTGGTAGTGTAAGAGTGGTGTTGTAACTGTTATAGTCCAGAAACTGCAAGAAGAAATAATTTCTTAGGGTGGTATCTTTTATTGGACCAACTGTATGGTTGGGTTAGGGTTAGACAAGCTTTTGAATGCAATTCATTGTTCATCAGGTCATTAATGATGATGCATGTCTTGCATTCAAAAGGTTGTCTAACTATTTTAACCATACAGTTTGTCCAATTTGTTATGGTTTGCTTGAAATGCAGTACCTAAAACTGGACACAGTACTCCAGCTGTGACTTCACCAGTGGTGAAGAGAGTGGACTTGCTGGCAACATTTGTTAATATAGACCAGTATGTTTTTGGCTTTATTACAGCAACAACATTCTGTTAATTCATATTCAGCTTGTGGTCCAGTATAACCCCCCAAGTCCTTTTCTGCAGCCTAGCCAGTCATTTTCCAATTTGCACGTGTTCAGTTGTTGTTCTGTCCTAAGTGCAAGGCTTTGTCCTTATTATATTTCATTCAATTAATTTGGGGCCATTTTTCCAGTTTAGTGAGGTCGCTTTGAACTCTAACCCTAATCTCCAAAGCATCAGAGGCCTTTATCCATTCCTAGCATCAACCTCCAGGGGTTCAGTCTTGCATCTCTTAACTCCCTGGAAGGTGCCCTAACTATCAAGCTCTAGGCTGTTCAGGAATGGGAGCTCTCTCCATCCCTCTCCTCGATGTTCTTTCAGTGCGGAGAAAATAATTGAAGGCTCATTGGATCAGAGAAAGAGAAGCAGGACTCTAGCTAGGTGGCTGGGACACTCTCTAGGAAGGTGGCAATTTGAATCCTTTCAGGCAAAAAAGGTCTAGCCTTTAGGCTAGGGGCACTCCCTTCTCTTTTTCCCCAGGCAGCTTTTAAAAGATTTAAAGTGGCGATCCTTGCTATGTTGTCAGGAGCCTGGCCCTGTCCATGTATGTTAGATGGGCTGTTAGATTGCAAAATATGTTTTAAAACATGAGAGGCAATTAGATACCTTGAAACAGGGCAACATAAATCAGGAGCAGCAGGTAGCATGCACTCCCCAAATCCAGGCTGCTTATGTAGGCCCCTCATTTGAAAGTTTTTTGGTCTGAAATAAAGTGGTCAGAATCAAATAAATGTCCTGTCAAGGTTTGTGATATAGCAGTAATTACTAATCTTTCTTTTGCCACATAATCCACAGGTAATGCAGTTTGTTGATAAGTTACACTTGTTGAGTGAGGAGTATTTAAAACTAAAATAAGTTATGCGCACACTTTGTTACAGCTTATTCCACAAAGAGTAATAGCAACTGTTAGTCACATCTACACTTTATCAATCAATGTTCTTGATGCACTTCTATTGACATCAATTCTGAGTTCTCAGAGTGGAATGTTTGACATATCAATCTTCCTCTGTTATGAATAGGCTAGTCTGATAACCAGTGCTTTGCAAGTTTCAGAACACACTATTTATCAAGGGGAAATAAATTATTGCTTAAAGGGTATTATTATGCAAGATGCATTTATGACAGAATGGGGAGTTAATAGCACAATTTAACTTAAGAGCTGCTAGCTTTTTTAAGTAAGCAAAATGAAAATACAGGTTTAGACCTTGATCTCTAGATTCCTACTGCACTGGGCGATGACAGTCATTTAGTGACAATGGGATCTGACTCCCAGTTCCAGCAGCTGCACCTCCAGCCATGCCAAGCATGTATGTATGGTACAGTTATTGGGATTAGAGATCAGATCCCAACTTCATGACTGGCAATGCAGGGAGCCCAGGGCATGGGTTTGCAAGTGCTGGTTGGGAGGAGTCAAACAACTGCTCCCACCTTGCAGCTGCAAATCCAAGGACTTCTATGCCAGGAAGTCTAACAATCACACATGCATTATTTAAAGGTCCCAGCACACTGGAGCCCTGGGATCTGGGAGCCTCTTCCTGATGAGTAGGAAGATCTGGGATCTGGATTCTTTCTACGTGCAGTCTAAAAACTGCACACACACTTTTTAAAGGTCCCGGCCCACTTGGACCCCCTGTGATCAGGGAGCATCTCCCCAGTCACAAGGTCCTGGTACTCTGAGATGTTTAAAACCTATGCATTCAGCCCAGCTGCTTGTGCAGGTTTTTAGACCTCCCAGCGCTTAGTCTTTCAGCACACTGGGACCTTTAAAACCTGAATGTGCACAGCATAAATTGGCTGCTGGTGTGGCTTTGAAACTTGTCATGTTGGTGGAAGCCAACCTGGTAAATTGACTGTCTTGTTCTGCAGGTGGGTTGCAGGAAGCTAGCATTTTGAAGTGCTTTGCCCTGCAATCGCTACAGTCCCAGTGCCAACCCAGGTCCTGATGCCAGTGCTGACCATCAGCATTAGTAGGGGGGCATGTTACATGTTCAATTTATGGTGCCATAAAAAACAGCCACAAAGATATTCCATATTTTCTATGGAATATCTTTGTGGCTGTTTTGCTACTTTATGGGACCCTGAACCAGCTGCATGTGTATCACTGTTACTATTTTTAGTGCAGTTATCATATGCCAGGGGCCCTTGAAACATCAATTTTTATTTTGTAATGCAGAATTCTACATAATGCTTTATAGAAAAAATACATCTGTCTTTCTTTCTCATCCTACTTTTATAATTCCAAACTTGATTGGAGCTAATGAATACTCAAACCTGTCATTTAGGTGTCTAAAATTAAGATCCCAAATTTGTATTTAAACTCCT
>NW_005842136.1:434817-435081 GCF_000455745.1 Alligator sinensis | reverse complement strand
ACCTAACCTTTTTTTCTGCTCCTTAACTGTTCCATAGTGTGCTGCACTGCGTGCTAGTTGGTCACAGCTCTTTTGTTGTGCTCAAGTGGCAGCATTTCAGTGGAGTTAAGAGTATATAAAGCAGTCTGAAGGCTATTATAGGCCAATAGGGAGGAAAAGAATTTCATTTGAGAATTTTCCTTTACAGTAAGATTAGGAGCTAGATGTCAAGGCACAGAGGTACTTGTTGTAAAAACCATGTTACAATACAACCTGTTAAATAAC
>NW_005842136.1:422569-434807 GCF_000455745.1 Alligator sinensis | reverse complement strand
TGCTGAACAAATTGCATAGGAGGACTCTTCCCTTCATCTTATTTTAGTAGGAAGAGATTATTTAAAAGTAAATAAACAAAGCCCTTCCCCCTACACAATGTAAAAAAAATAACGTTGTTGTACCTTTCTTTCTATTCTTCTAAAATATGTTGCTTTCTTTTCCTTCCTAGTAACTCACAATGTTATCATAATGAGAGTGTGTGTGTGTGTGTGTGTGTGTGTGTGTGTGTGTGTGTGTGTGTGTGTGTCTGTATTCCTTGCAATGTCAATACTGCAGGAGTTTACATATGCAGCTGCTTAATGCATTAACTATCATTTCTTGCTGGCTGGGGTTACAGGTCATAAGACAGGCCAAGAGCAGTATGTTAAAACCTGCAAGTCTGAAGTTGCACCAGAATGCATGAGACATTTGGAATCTGGTCAAGAACATCCTGGGGTGGGCAGAATCAGTGCAACCTGCCATAGATAAGAAAAGCCTATAGTACGTAGTACAACCAAAACCTGGTACATGCCTGGAAAGATATGTAGGAATGTTGTCACTGAATAAGTTCATTGATCAGCGAATTACAAGGTACATGGCACAAAACTTGATTGATCATCTCTGGAAAATGATGTGGGCTTGATGTAAGTGCTTCTAATGTATAAAAAGGGTAAAATAGAAATGCACTTTGTATTTGTGTTTAACCCTATATTATCCCTGCTGTCAGCTGGCTGATAGTCTGAAGAAAAGCTACACTAAGTTTGTATTTGCTGAATAGCTGTGTTGTGTGCTTATTTGAACAGCGTTACAATAGGACCTAATAGGTCTTTGGAGACAACAACAGGGATTACACTGCTGAACAAAGTTATTCCAAATGTTTTTCTGTAGAAAATATATTAACTTGCCCTTTTTCACTTTTATACTAAGCAATTCTTTTTTTACCTTCCCTGCAAAGCTGATATTATGCCTGTTGACCCTCCAACCTTGTCTTTCCTAAAATATTTTTTATTTGATTTCAGGTCACCATTGGTCAAATGTATTCCACACAGAAGCTTGTTATTGAAAATCCAGAAAATACATAGCTAGGAGATGAATCCAGTTTTTGAAGCAACAGTGGACCATCCTCAGCATTCTGCATTGCTGCACACAGATATTTATGCTCTCTGCACAAGTATGAGAGTTCGTTTTTTATTAGAAGAAGAAATGTAGGAGAGGCTTAGTTCTGACAACCAAAGCAATATGGAATGTTTCTATGAATCATATTCTAAGATGTACTGCTAAGGCTACCACAGTATGTAATGTACCCGATGCCCATGTTTGCTTGTGTGTCATATGTAATGAACGTGTTCATTGTTCTTATTTAACAATAAAATTTCATGAGCTGAATATTTGGAATCGGAGACATTCTTCTTCAGATGATCTTACTTCCCTGCCAGTGGTTCAAAGGATTTGGTTATGCATCAGCCTGTGGTGCTGTTAGTGATTTCTTAACTATTAATCTGAAAATTCAGAAAGTTGGAAGCCAGCTAGTTTCATCCAGCTTAGTTAACAGCTCGTTAATAAAATGTTAGCCTTACATTATTGAGACTGCTGAACAGTTAAAATACACTTGTACTATTGTACCTTTTTCCAGATGTCTGAAACTGCAACTTGTCAGCAGAAAGAAACAAAACACATTTCAGTTTCAAGTACTGTCCATTTTCTTGCAAAGTAAAGGTAATTCCATGCAAATAGGTGATGCTGTTAAATTTAATTCAGAACTCACAGAAATATTTTCTCTTCTGTGAGAAGCTTGTAAATGTCCATAACCTGTCTCAGCATGTCCATACCATGCTCTGGATGAAACCAGGTGGAATTTCAATCTTCGTGATCGTTCAGTACTGGATCTCCACACCAGTATGGCTAAATCAGTTGTTAAATGCATTCTGTTCATTTGCAGTAATGAGGATTTTCACATAAAGGATCACTAACAGAATGCCCATTTATTAAACTTTAAAACAAGTAAACAGAAAAATTATTTCCAAATATCTGCAGATATTACTCATTTGGTAATCTGGGCTAAAGAGGTGAGTGTATTAGGAGCTTTTCTGAAGCCAGCACTTAGCAGAGTTTCTTGTAGAGTTCCTGGGCTGTCCAAGAAAGGAATTCCCTTAATCATCTGACAAATCAGTAGTCTGAAAATACTTTATGTACCAGAAGTGAAAGGGTACATAGAGTCAGATGGAAAAAATAAACTGCATTTTAAGATCAGCAGCACTAAACAAAATTAAAACACCTCTTAAAAAGTCAAGTTTTATTCCAAACCGTGCTTGTGTTCATTTATGTTTTCTGTTATAGAAAGTACAGAAATATCATTCAGTACAAATCTAAAGAAAAATGTTACAACAAAAGCTTTTCAAGGAAGACGATTTAAAATAAGAACAGTCTAGTAACATCTTTAAGATAGACCTTAAAATGAAACTACATTTTGGAAAGTAAGAGGATAATCTCTCTTTCTGACTGATTCTCCAAAATAGAACTAATGAATGGTGTCTAATTTAGAGGTGCTAATTCTTGAACCTTACTCACCACTGAAACATTTCCTACTTATGTAAGTACCTGAAAGTTTGTAGCACATATTAGCCATAAAAGTGTACAAAATAAGGCACAATTACTATGTTTAAGACTACAACCCTCTTCACACAGAAAGCAAATACTGTGGTATTCCTCCATTTGTTAGGTTCAGAAATACAGCAGATATGGATAAGTTTTTGCTACAGCAGTAAGATGCATTGTTTTATTAAAAAACTGATTTTTTTTTAACCAGGTAGAATGCCATGCACTACAGTTTAAAAAAATATAAGGTACTAAGGACTGAATCCCAAAATACACCTAAGTGCATTGGGGTTGAAGATAAAAGGACCAGGAAAGTTAAATATTCAAACTTTAAATGGTAGTAAGGTTTTAATTGTGGGAGTTACATTTTAGAGAAGAAAATCATGGGAAGCTATATTGTTTTGCATTGCTTGGATGTTAAAGCATACACTGGTACCTAACTTTTTTTAAGTGTCTTAATTACTGGAACAAGCAGTACATACTGGGCGCATCTACACATTCATAAATGCGCTCCTACCACGCATTAAATTTAATATCTCTAATGTAAGGTACTAAATAAATGCACATTAGGCTACCGTAATACACAGTAGCAAAAGCACACACTTTGTGACACTTAATGCACATTAGCTTATTTTTATTGCTCATCAGCATATTAGCATGATTTTTGACGTGACACTTTAATGTGTAGTGAAATAGGCTACTGCGCATGAAAGCCCATGTGTAGATGTGCCCACTGCTTCAGAGAATGCAGCTGCAAGAATCAAGTGTTCCTTGGCCTGTAGTACAACATCCATTTTAGAGAGAGAGAGAAACAACACAGTGTATCCTTAACATTTTTAGCATTTAAACTATGAAATATTTTACACATGCTCCTTTTTCCAAGTGATTCATACAGGTTTTTCAAAAAACATCCCTTTAATATGCATAATCAGTCATTCCAAAAAGAATCATGGTAGCTTACTGTGAAGTATTTTAAAGCTTAGTTTCTATCAGAATCAGAGCTGCCTATAGTATGAGATACAACATTGATATTAATGACTTACTATTTCTGGGGGGGGAGGGTTAATTCCTCGAGTCTGAACAAAACAATTTTTCTACTGTCTGAAAACTCCTCTAATAATTTATACAAGTGTCTCCCTCTAACATGATGCACTTTGTCTCTCAGTTACCACGCTGGAACTTTGCTTATTTTTCAATAGCTTGTATAGCCTGTGAAGGGGCTATTTCCAGCCTTAAGGATGCATATTGCACATAAGATATGGCAAGTGAAAACTTTAACATTGCTTAGACCCTTTATGCAAAGAAGAGATATGTACTATAAACTAGGTCAAGAAGTTTCTCTCTCCTCTTATTTGAGGAATAAGTAGCATAAAACTCAGTTAGCCAAAGAGAACATACAATCTCACTCACAAACTTACTTAAGGCAAGAACTATAGAGACCTCAATTCTTAAGGACTAACAGGCCTTAGGTATGAGACATACAAAATTATGAGTGTACGAAAGAGAAAGTGAAATTATTACAATGATTAATTGCCACAAAATTACAGCATTTAAAAATGTTCCTGGAAGCTTGGACCTGCTCTTTACAACAAGAACATGTTTCATATTGTGGTGCATTATATGTGCTTCATCCATTCATGTTAAAGATAATTATTTGTGCAAATTGCCACTTGTTACTGGAAAAACAGACTGCAAATTATATAATTTCTCCTTTTAATATGTTTATTACTATTGCAGATAGCATAATGGTGGGTGTGAGAGAGAGAGAAACAGTGTCAAACACTTTATAAAAGAAATCCTATAATGGAATGAAAACTTACGAGTGGTGCCCTATCTGACTTGTTAGGTTTTCCTTCCATACTCCTGTTTTAGTGCATAATCAAACTGCTTACTTAACTAATGACAGAGAATACCAAAGAAGGAAGTTATCAGATAAATTTTTCACTAGCTTTTCACTGACCAATGTAAACAATACAAGTAGCCAAGCATTCAGTAAAAGGGACCCCAGTAATTCAGTGTACTATCGCTAGGCTGACTGATAGCAGAGGGGAGTGTGTTAAGAACCTCCACTAATTCTATAACTATTCCTACTTAATAATCCACTCCTTTTTGTCTTATTAGGCTGAGAAAGTATTTGCTTTACACAAGCACTTCCAACTATCCCTGATCTCAGCAACCTGATTTTATCAAAAACAAAATCAATGTGCCTCAGTTATCATGCACAAAAAATGTAGCTGTTTACATATATCAAAGGTCATAAGAGCTCTTTTAAAATAGCAGACAGCATTTTTAAAGACAGAACACGCCCTCTTTAACCCACCCCAACATGAAGAGCTGTTCAAAGGATAGGTACTGCAACAGCCCTAATGGCATTTAATTAGAGAATCCTACCACAATTAGAAACTCAATTTTGAGAGATCTGGACATGGCAGAGGTATAAGTGAAATAAAGCAGACTAGAAGACTTGCATAAAAACATTTTACCAAAGGCTCTTCTTATTTAAACATGTCATAGTAAGAATGTTAAATTGAGTGCTCATATTTTTTAAATACAATATTACCAGCTGTTATAATGCAAGACCTAGTGCATTGTAACTCTTAATTCACAGAACCTATTTTTGAGAAATATAAGACCATAGCAGGTTTCCCCTATTCCCTCCTTAACACTTTCAGAATCAGCTTCCCTACCTCTCCTTCAAAACTTGTTCTTCCACAACTACACAGAATAAAGCTGAGAGGTGGTGGCTGTGAAACAACTGTTTACTAAACATGTGCACCTATTTGCCCTGTAGCATGAAATCCTGTCCTCATTTAAGTTGACGCCTTCCTTGACTTAAGTGGGGCAGGAATTTACCCTTAGGTAAAAGGTCCACCCAAGCTTATCAGCTCATGGGGAAGGCAAAACCAGTTGCTTTAGCCAATGACACACAATGAAGTGATGTAGCCAGCACCATGTTTGGCCACCTTTGACTTCCTAAACTGAATCACCAGTTCCAGTTGGGTCACCTGTCTTCTGCGCAGGTCCAGAGTGAGGCTTCAGTTCATGCCTTCTAGAACCATGGCAAGACGGTTCAATTACTCTGCCATTACACTTCTACCCTGCGTGCCGAGTGAGTGTTATTGCTGCCAGAAACTGCATAAAGTAGATGTTGCTGTTCTGGACAGGAGAGAAAATCAGAACTATGCTGCCTGAAGCAGAGGGACAGCCTGATCGCTATGCAAGGCACTGAACCTCAACTGTTCTTGTCAATGACAAATGTCAATGCCTGTGGGCCATTCCACTGGAAGTCCAAAATTCTTTCATTCTCACAGAAACACATTGTTTCCTTCCTCTGTGCCACAGGAATAACAGACTAGAGTCACTTGTATTGAGGGTTTACATATTTATATCAAAGGGAAAATATGGGCCACAGTTCCTGAATCTGACGATCAAAAAAGGGAAAACAAATCCACTTATTCCAAAAATAAAACATGTTCTACCATTTTAAAGAAAAGGTTTGGAATGCTCAACATGTAAAGTACTTAGGCACCACAGTGATAGCTCTGATGTACTTCAATTCCACATGTAACAACATATCATCAGTATGTTGAAAAAAGTGCTCCTTCCACAATTACTTATCTATACTGTTTTTAAGCCGGCTGATTATTGCAGTTTTATGGGAGAACAGTAGTGGTTACACGATGCATTCAAATGACTCTTTCTTACCCTGGGTATAAAGGAAACCATGGAGAGCTGAAAGGAATTTACAAGATTTCTTCTGAAAAAGTACACTGCATAAGTATATATACCGGCCTCTGGAAATTCTGCTCACCCAGAGCAGGTCATCTTAACTGTCTTTTGTCATCATCATGCTAAAAGACAGACAAACAGATTTTGTGCCTGGACAAGGGAATATTCATATCAATGCTACCACAGACCTGCAAAAAGTTAGCAATTTCTGAATAAACCAAGCAAGTTTTCAAATTTAAAAGATTTTTGACCCAGATCATCTCCCCTATTCTCTCATTCAATACATTGGACCAAATCCATTTCCTCTGCCGGAGTAAATGAGAGCAGAAGCCAACTCTTCACATTATGAGTGAAAGCCAAAGCCTTTTCAAACTGCTGTTTTGAAGCAGGGAAGCAGGAGTCATTTGCATGCAAGTTTGTAGTCCTTGAAGGCACCAAACTAAGTTTACTTACACAAGAGCCTTCTGAAATCCCCTGCCTTTCTGTTAAATCATGCTTTTGATTGTGTGTAAATATGAGAGAAGCTTCCTATTACCTGTATATTTAAAGACAAAAAGTTTCTATACTGCAAATATTAAATTGTTTAAAACGTTAATTTATCTTAACTTGGTTTCCTTAAGACCTGCTCAATTTGAGGCTTGAAGTATACTAGAGTATTTTTCTGATTATGTTACAGTTGTCTATAATAACCAGAGGCTTTTATTTCTTCTTTAAATCCCAGGAAATCTAATCCAAAGGGACAACAGAAATCTGCACATATTGAAGATCTACGTTCCTAGAGTTTTTCTAGACATACCTATGACCTTTACAATGCATAAATAGCATTATATCTAGCTATTACCGATTGCATCAGAACTGTAGTCCCATCAATTGAACACAGGCACTGAAGACAGTAGACAAAGGTTCTAACTCTTGTTTTGACACAGACTTCCTGGGTCCCTAGGACAGCTTCCTCCTCTGTATGAGTGATGAGAATCCTGTTTAGGCAATTTTTGAAAAGTACTTTGGAAAACTCAAACTGGAAAGAGGTGCAAGTTCAAAAGTCTCTTATTTTGATTAAAGTTAACCTGTTTGACTCATGAGCACAGAGAAAAAGGTCCTATCCTACTGTTATTACTCAAAATTTCATTATTTAAATATTGTGGGGCAAAGTTGGTATGTTCAAAGCAGATTTTTTTTTTTAGTTATGACTGTGAGTAGATGCAGATACATCAAATGGAATTTAAAGAAACACCGATAAGAGTTTTGCAGTTTAACTACAGAATGCAGTGCTTCTGGCACTTTGTAATTTCAGGCTGCCTAACTAGAAAAAAAAAAAGATCACCTGCAAACTTAAAGATTTGTTCCTGAATTGGGCTGTTTCAAGTCCTTCATGATGTACAGAGGACACAAAGTTTGCCCTCTTTTTTTTTAAAGAGCAGTCACATTGTCAACTCTATTTTTCTGAAAGACTACATGGATTTCTGAAAAAGCATAATTCATTAGGGAGAAAATTGGTTTTATTCACACCTTTTCAATGCTTGTTAATATCCGTGATTGATTTATCACCTCACTGCTTTACTTAGAAGTGAAAAGAATTCCCCATTTCTTTATAAGACCCAACCTAGTCCTCCAGCACAACAGAGAAGACCATATTTGACATTCCTGTGTGTCAAACAACAGTAATGAATCTCCTCTGAATCAGATAATGTATAAATAGTAATATTTGCATAGTTAATAGGTTATGAACACTCGCACAGAAGACCTGCCATGCTTGCAGTCGTGGTCCAAGGCAATTCAATGAAGTATTTGGATCAATACATTTAGCATTATATATCAACTGTAGCAACATGTTCTTTCATGTACTAAAAATCCAGTTTTTCATATATGTGTATGCATCAACCATTGTATATGGTAGACCAGAAGGCTAAATCAGATCTGGTTTTCCCATGCAATACCCTATTTATATCACCTAATTTTTTTTTTTACTTAACTAATGTACCAAGGACAGAAAATCTATTCTGTATGTTACTGAATGCTCTGTATGCCAACTGCATGCTTCAATGAGAGATTCACATATAACAAATAAAATTATGGCAGGAATTTCTCTTTCAGTTTATATTTATACAGCTTTTTTGTGTGCATCCTCAAGCATAGTTATGATTTTGATTCTAGGATGGTTTATAAATGTGTTTAAACTCTAGTTTATGTTTCAGAAATTCATATATTTTTGAGTTAAAAGCCTCAGAAAACTCAGAATAAGCCTTGTACTGTATAAGATATAAAAGGAAAAAAAACTTCGCCACAACTGAAGTTCGTTGTAATTCTTTCTGCATATCAACTGCCAAAACTCTTTTTGTAGTATGGTGGCAGCACATGGTTTTATCTTTTTGCCGTAATTTATTCAAAAAGGAAGCTACCCCACATTTTGAAATGCTGTATTACAATAATATAGGTACAGTTATGAAGGGGTTTCAAGTAACGGTTCTCTTAACAATTCTGATTATCTAACCATTCTAATAAGGTTTCACAGAAACTGAAGATCTAACATGTCACGGGAGTGCTAACAACATGGTAGCACTGTAAGCCATTTAAATCATGGTATGGACTTGTGGCATAGACAGGGCTAAAAGATGTTTTTAGTCATCGCCCTGAATGCTGCTTTCAGACTTGCAAAGTCCAAGGTTATAGCATGATTCTCTAACAGTTTGATCTGCTCAGCACTGCACAAATCAAATGGAATTTTAACCTTTCAGGGACACAACCATGTTGTGACTGGACACTTCATTAAGTTACATTTTCATAACTGTCAACAAGTCATGAAGCGTCCAGTTCTACAAAGTACAACTCCATGCACATACTCATCTTTTTTAACAACGATCATCTAAAAACATAAAGTTATACTTGCCCATGTCATTAATCTAGTTAATCATTAATTTAGTTATTTAAAGTATGGGGTTTCTTGCAAAGACAGGCTGCAAGAAATCTGGTAAATGAAACTTAGAACAGATGCTTTCATAATAAACTCACCAAATTATTATAAATACAGAGAAATATAGAAAGAGATTTGAACAGACATGAGGGGAGTTAAACTGAGCTGCTGGTTTTTACTCCTTACCAAAGACTAAGCAAAACTGGGTACACCTACATGTGAATAGTGCTCCGCAATAAACTCCGGTGCAATTTGCACTGGAATTTATTGCTCCTGGGCACAACATTTAAAACGTGTGCCCGGGACCACAGCCACAGCTGACAGGAGGCCCCCAGGGTCAGCCTGCAAGCCCCAGGCTGCTCCAGCCCAGCTCAATGTGCTGCGGAGGGGTTGGCTAGGGCACAAGGATGCTTCAGTGTAGGGATAGCTGGCAGGCAGCGCCCCACACTGAACCACTCCCGTGCCCCAGCAGCCCCTGTCAGCAACTATACATGTGTTGTGGTGGAGTAAATAACTCCACCATAAGATAGTACCTGTATCTGGCAGTAGTAACCTATGGCAAAGTTATCTGATTTACTCCAGCCTAATAGCTTCACACATGTAGACCAGTGATGCTTTATTGGCCACATCTACATGTGACACTGACTGCGCAGTACCTCATTACTACGGCGCAGTAGCATTGTGTGGCAGGAAGCGTGACATGACGCTACTGCGCAGCAGTTAGTGTCACCTAAAAGCCATTCAGCGGTGCTACTGTGCAGTAACTCTGGTAACCACGCAGTTATTTAGTGACTAAATGACAGCACAGTAACGACTGCGCAGTCAGCGTCTCCTGTAGATGCAGCCATTGAGGAGTTAATTAGGCAACCCTGAAGTAAGTGTCTCATGTAGATGCGCCCACTGAGTCCTGTTTCATACTACCCTTCTGCAGTTAGAGAGCCATCCCTAACAAAAATTAGCCCTCTCCCAGTATAACGGGCATCATACTGATTTATCACGCAATACATACACTGCTCAAAAGTATTTCATTCCTCGCTGCAAATAGATGTTGTTAACAGTTTCTCTTCCAATGAACGGAATGAACGCTGGCAAGATTTTTTTAAACTACTCTCTCATTGCTGATATTAGGTGGTTCAGCCTTTTCTGAGAATTGACAGATGTAGTTCAGAGAATGTCATTAAAAAAAAAAATTGGTTGTGCATACATTCCATAATTGGAGAGAAAAAAGTGTGTGTGTGTAGACAGACCACTCACTGTTTAAAAGAATATGTGTTAGGTATGACCTACCATACTCCATTCTACCAGTTAAAAGCCCTGCATGAGCTTTATTTTTTTTTAAGCCCATCATAGTTGGGGAGTCAATGTCAAAGTGCATTCAGTTATAAGCAAAGGTTTGCTGTTCCACAGGGTCACAGCAGTTAGATGGTCAAGTAAACCAAAAAGTGCTCACTCTCATAAATTATACTGTTATGGATATATAAATATAATATGGAAGACTGATGTCACATGACTGTGTCTTTGGAAGAAGGGGAAGAAATGTTTGGACCCTAACTCAAATTTGTAAAGAATACTTACCGAACTGTAAAGACCTTACTGCACAAGCCCAAGTGTTCAAGGAGTCTTACTGAATGCTGAGGTGAGCAAAGATAAGATTATGCACAAAGAGTTTGCACAATCAAGACCAGAGGAACTCTGTGCAAAATACACATGCACATTTACACCCCTCACCCAGTTCTTGTCTTTCAAAAAAAATCAAATTTCTGCAAGACCTAGCAATAAGCTGCAGGCTTTGCCAACAAGCTGTCCCTGTGTTCAGCAATACCTAAATACCCATAAACGAGACCGTGCTCTATCCGTAAAAAGAAAAATGCTTTGATGCATACAGAACAGTTGTAACACTGACTGCAAAGTTCTGTCTCAGTTTTGGACGTAGGAAACTTCATCCAAGGCACTATCTTCAAGGTAGAGAAAAATACATTTTAAAAAAAGAAAAGAAAAAGCCATCTTGAACAGGATATTTCCAGTTCTCAACTTGAAAGAGAAAAATCTCTCACAGTGCTGGGAGCTCACTTGACAAAAAAAGAGGCAACAATACTGGAGCGGGCAAATCCCACATACCCTTCTCTGTGCCTAAGGCCAAGGACGAGCACCCACCTGGCCCAACTGATCTTGTCTTTACTTCCCAAGCTCAGAAAGGGCTGGGCCCAAGCAGCAAGGTCTTTCTCAGAAGGGGATGGAGAGCAGTACTGGCAGCAACGGGACACCACCTGCTTGACATGTTGACAGCCAGGCCTGCAGCCCTGGACCCAGCCAGGTGGGCCTTGGCATGAAGGGCACCACTGAAGGCTCAACGCCTGTTCCCCTGAACAGCCAGGGCTGCCGCCACCGGGCAGGGCTTGGGCGCACCCTAGACCAGCAGTGCCCCTGACTGGATTCTGCTAGTGCTGACCCAGGCTGGGCTTGGACGCAGCCTGGACCAGCGAACTTGTTAGCTGGATGCCACTGTTGCTGGCTCAGACCAGGCTCGGAGGCACCGCCCTGTGCCCAGGCCAGGCTCGGATGCACCCTACACCGCCGGCCCGTCGGCTGCGTTCCCCTGCATTCGCTGCCTCAAGTCAGGCTTGGGCGCATTGATGTGCAGACCAGCAGGTCCCACCGTCCACCAGCTGTTGGCCATGTGCCGCCGGCGCCGGCCAGCCCGAGGCAGGGTTGCCCACCAGGCCACACCGGCTCAGTAGAGGGGACCACCAGACTCCGGGGGGCTCCCGCCCGGGGCCCCCTCCTCATCCTCATCCTCCTCCAGCTCCTGGTCGTCCTGGCCCAGGCGGGTGCTGCGGCAGTGCAGGGTGTAGTTGGCGCCGCCGTTGTTGTCCCAGAACTCGCCCAGCGGGCTGTGGTAACGCACGGCGAAGTGCAGCGCGGCGCCCTGGCGCAGCAGGCTGGGAGGCGGGCACAGGGCGAAGTGGAAGAGCCCCCCGTCGGAGCCGGGCAGCGCGGGCGCGTCGAGGAAGGACAGCCAGTCG
>NW_005842136.1:420698-422339 GCF_000455745.1 Alligator sinensis | reverse complement strand
GCCCCCCCCTCCCCCTCCCGCGGCGCCGCGCAGCTGCCCGGGGGCTCCATGGCTGCCCCGACCCGACCGTGGCGAAGGAGGAAATCAATGGGCGGCTCCTGCCCCGCTGCAGCGCCCGCCTCGTCCGGACCCTCCCCGCCGCCCGCCCACCCGCCCGCCGGGCAAGGGGAAGCCCTGCTCCGCCTGGGGCGCGCCCGCTGTCTCGCTCCCCTCGGCGCGGTGAGGCTGAAGTTGACTCCTTATTCCCGGTTCCCGCTCCCGTTTTCAAAGCGAATCTAGACCCAACACAAACTTGCTATTAATGATGAATTCCACATCCTAAAGAGAGGGACTGTCATTAGCTATGCAGATGCACGAATTAATTTGTAAAGGCTCTTGGTTGGACTTTTTGAGGGGCTCTTGGCTGGAGCCTCCTCAGGAGTCATGGCTGCAGGTTTTTCTGGAGTCTTGTCTGCTTTCTTAAAGACAGTGTCCAAGGAAGTTTGGAACAAGGGACTGGATTTGGGGCTGGTATTATAGCTAGAAATCCTTCTTGGGACACCCCAGACCATGTCTCTGTACCACTGGGGGACTCTGCTCGAGGTGGAGTCAGTTGACAGCCTGGCATGGCCAAACCAGGCTTTGGGCCGGGCAAGTCTTTGGTCAAAGATGTCCAGGAGAGTCCCCCAGTGGCACAGAGGTGTGGTCTGGGGTGGCCCAAGAAGGATTGCCGGGTATAATCCCAGCCCAAACTCCCAGCCCAAAATCCGGGTCCTTATTCTGTTCCATTTACTTAGCACAGTGGCTGGGGTGCTGGCTGTTGTCAGCCTGGCATGGCCAATCCATGCTTTGGGCTGGGTAAGTCTCTGGTCACAGATGTCCAGGACAGTCCCCCAGGACCACAGAGTCATGTTCTGGGGTGGCCAAAGAAAGACTTGTGGGTATAATCCCAGCCCAAAATCCATGTCCTTATTTGGGTCCATATACCTAGCACAGTGGCTGGCATGCTGTCAATTAACAGCCTGGCATGGCCAAATGGTGATTTGGGTCAGGCAAGTCTCTGGTCAGAGATGTCCAGCAGAGTCCCCCAGTGGTACAGAGACATGGTCTGGGGTGGCCTAACAAGGTTTTCTGAGTATAATCCCAGCCCAAATTCCAGGTCCTTGTTTGGGTCCATATACTTAGCACAGTGGCTGGGGTGCTGGCTGTTGGCAGCCTGGCATGGCCAAACTGCGCTTTGGGTCAGGCAGGTCTCTGGTCAGAGACGTTCAGGAGCATCCCCCAGTGGCACAGAGGCATGGCGTGGTGTAGCTCTGGAAGGATTTGTAGCTATAATCCCAGTGCCAAATCCAGTTCCTTGTTCAGGTCCGTCCGTGTATTTAGCACAGTGGCAAGGGTGGGGTTAATTGGCAGCCTTGCCCGGCCAAACTGTGCTTTGGGCCAGACAAGCCTGTGGTGAGATGCATCTGGTAGAGTCCCCTGGTGGCGCAGAGGAGCACTGTGGAGTGGCCCAAACAGAATTTCTAGCCATAATCCCAGCCCGAAAGCCAGTTCCTTATTCAAGCCATTATACTTAGTATAGTGGGCATAGGGGCTGTTAGTTGGCAGCCTGGTACGGCCAAACTGTGCTTTGGGCCTGGGGGGACTGTGGTCAGGTTCTTT
>NW_005842136.1:404629-420672 GCF_000455745.1 Alligator sinensis | reverse complement strand
GAAATTTGGGGTGCCCCAAGAAGTATTTTGCCCCATAATCCCATCCTAATCTGACCTTCATTTTGGGCTCTGTACTTGATGCGGGATATTATTTTACATATTAATTAGTACATCTGCATAGCTAATGACATTCTCTCTCTTTAGAATGTGGAATTCATTAATAACAAATTTGTATTGGGTCTAGATTAGCTTTGAAAAAGGAACTGGGAATAAGGAATTAGGAATAGGGAATAAATAGGGGACTGGGAATAAAGACCTCGGAATAAGCAACCAATTTCAGCCTCATTAGCAGGGGAGGGTGTTAAGTCTGTGTTGCACCAGGGTTGAGGCAGCCTTAGTAGAGTTGGGATGATGGTTTGTATGGTATATACATATATAGAGATATATACACACACACACACATAAAGATATATATATGTGTGTGTGTATGTATGTTATATACAGGCAGTCCTCGACTTACAGCATTTCGAGTTACAATGTTTCACACTTACAACGTTTATAAATCGATGCCTCATTTCAATTTTATGACGTCAGTTTCGACTTTACAACACTTGATCTGATGCGATGCCATGCCAGTGAACAAGTTCGCTGCATCGCTCATATCCTTGGAGAACAGCTGTCCAAACTTCCTTGGACACTGTCTTTAAGAAAGCAGACAAGACTCCAGAAAAACCTGCAGCCAAGACTCCTGAAGAGACTCCAGCCAAAAGCCCTTCAAAAAATCCAACCAAGAGCCTTTCAAAAAGTCCTGCAAAGTCACCTCAAAGAAGTCCTTCCAAATCAATGATTGCTATTTACAATATAAATACATTAATGTAGCTATATTAGTCATCTATAATTGATCAAGTACAAAATTCTGGGATATTTTTGGTGAAAATAGGGTATTGAGGCTTGGTTCAGGAACCCATCCCCCATTTATAACATTGTTTCTTATGAGAAAATTGGTTCCGAGTTACAACGTTTCAATTTAAGACGCGGATTTCAGGAACCAATTGTGTTATAAGTCTGAGGACTGCCTGTATACAGATAGGGTGGCCATCGTAGAGGACAGTCCAGTTGTCATTTGTCGTTTATGATGGCCACTTTTTTATGAAGAGAAAAATAGAGGACATACATACATCGGCGACACGTACGGGGTGCATGCAGGTGCACATGCACCCCCTGAGATTGGGGATTGTTACCAAATCTGCCCATTACTTTGGGGTGTGCTCATTTATTAGGGATAGTTTCTAGGGTCTTGGTGATTCTGTCAATGTGCTGCTTGTGTTACTATACGGAGCTGTATTTCTCCCTTCTGCAAGCCCTCACCCCCAGTGGAGCTATCTTGCAGGACTCAATCTCAATGGGACTGGGTTCCTCCAGTCACCAAATCAGTCATACACACAAACACACACAAATTAACGTGACACGCCTGACCTGGCCGGGCTGATCAGCATGGACAGGCTGACACCCTCATATGCCAAGAATCAGTTCATAAGAGCAACAATAAAATGCAGTCAGACACAAGCACACAGGTAAACAGAATCCCTCTGAATCCGGCTGGGTGTCCAGCTGACACCCTCATGGGCCAGCATTCAGTTCATAAGGGCACGTCTGAGTCAAACTGGGTCAATCAGCCTGTACAAGCTGATCCCCTTATGTGTTTCAAACTCAGCACGTCCCAATCTTTGGCCTCTTGATGAGCAGACCCCACAATAATTTGGGCTTCACAGGGATCTTTAGCATAGGTAAAAGAAGCGTTGCTGCAGAGCACGGGAGGAAAGAGAAGCAGAGAAGGAAAAATATACCCAATTACTACCAGTTTGACTATAAAAGTTATTTATTGCTAAGCATATGAAATATATAATAGTACTAGTAGTAATAGACATGCAAAAGAAAAACAAACACCAACAATGACAATACTACCCTGGTTTCACTAAGTATTTGGGGAAACTTAGCTCAAGCTTAACTGATACAGTTCAGGTTCAGAAGTTTATGCCTAGAAAGAAGACAGAGAACGCTGGGATCTCACCTAGTCCACGGTACTCAGGCTGCAAAGCTGACAGGCACAGTCTGTAGCACAGTCCTTGAAGGGAGAGATGATCTGTTCTTCCAGCGTCCCAAGAACGACAGGGGATGGTGTCAGCACAGGGGTTTTCTTCTTCTCCTTCTTTCCTCCTGCTTCTACTTCTTTTCCTTCCTTTTCCTCTTCCTCTTCTCCCTCTAGCAGCACACACACTTACAGATTTTTATACCCTCAGTTCAGCTGCTCCGTAGCACCCTCAGTAGTGTAAATCATTGTCTTTTCTATTGACAAGGGGTTATCTGGTTTGGACCATCTCAGGAAACTGATTGATAATCAGGAAACACTTAAGATTAGGGAGTAACCCAAATACTTGGGAGCCAGCTTGAGATTCCTATGGGTGGCAGATATACTGATGGGATATCTCATGGTTTCTTCAGGAACAATAGATAGCTTGCAGCATCAGGATTTTGGATTTTTACTTGTTGTGCACAAGCCTCAGCTTAGCATGACTTTTCCAGATCTTACTATAGTCTTTTAACAGACTTAAAGCAATTATTGGGGTGCTCATAACCTTTTGTGGAGAGGACTCCCACCAGTCGTCTCGGGAAAGATATGACAACACCTGGGATTAGGGCTCCAGCAGGCTGGATGCTGTGATGAACCCTTAACCATTGTTCAAATGTTGCCCATACCCCCTCTGACTCGGTCTCTTGCCTCAGCATTCCCTAACCCGGCAACCGAGTTTTAGTCAATCAAGTTTAAATAGGCCTCCCATAGTGGGACCGGGGAATGTACGGCCCGAGATGCCTATTAAACTTAGAGCTCTGTGTGTGTGTGAACATGGGTTGATTAACATTGGAAGCACAGATTCCCCATCATGCAGCGCTCTCCTGCTTCTCTGGTCCCAGAATTCACTGCAGCCTCTGCTTCAGGCTTTCTGTTTTCCATCTCTCATGTAAATGAGACCTAGGGCAGTTGATTCACTCGTCACCCTTATCTGGTGAGGGTCTTAGGTGCGTCTCTCACTGCATCTTAATCAGTTTCGTTTAGGTAGAGGAGGGGAGGGGGGTGAGTCCTTTGTGAGTCAGACAGACTGCATCCTGTACCAGGGTTCCCCAAGAATACAGAGCTGAGACGTAACAGGATGCACCCCCTGGAAGAAGCACCACCAACGTTGCTGGCAGCACATGCAGGCGGTCACCACTCACCACCCCCCGCTTGCCACCGACACCGCTGGTAGCGTCTGTGGGTGGTTGCCAATCACCACTGGCTGCTGCTCAGTCGTATTTTGTTTTATGGTTTCCACATCACAAAATCTTCCTTTCAAGGTTTTCTTTAGTTGAGGGAAGAGAAAAAAGTCACACTGTATCCCACAAGTGCCATAGCCTCCACAATCACCTGATATGGCACCATGCAACCCTCAACTAAAGAAAAGCATTGCCTGCCTGCCAAATTATCAAAAATCTTGGGATATTTGATGTTTTTCCTGGGGCCAATTATGTAAGAATTTCACCTATTATTTTTAAATGATTTTCTAGCCTTTATGTTTGCAAAGAAAAGCTTTAAAATATGAACCCTAAAGGTTAAAAGACAAACAATGGCATATAAAACAGATCACTGGTTTCATGATCCTTTGAACATCTTGTGATTTGCGTAGGGGAGGAAGGGGAGTGCCTGACGGAAGATTTTTGTGTGCTTAGTAATATTCTCTGCCTTAAAAATCAGACCCAGATACTCTGAAGATAAGTATTAAAATAACAAACCACTTTAAAGTGCAGTCATATGGTCTTCCAATAGATTTGTTTTTAGGCCATGTCTAGTTGAACACTATATGTTAAGTGTCAACACCACAATAAGGACTCTGGGAGGAAAGGCTTGTAGTCAACACCCTGGCTATAATTGTACAGGACAACCTCATTATAACAAACCCTGTTTATAACAACCCTCTTCTTTTTAACAATCCTAACAGTAGGAAGCAGCTTCTTCATTATTATCATGCAGCAAATTCACTAACCCTATTAGATAACAAACACCCTCTGTTAATGAACTTTTCCTGCAGCCCCCATGTGTGTTCATTGCAAAGAGGCTGTACTGTACTTTGGACATGTCACAGCTATCAGTTTTATGATGTTTTGCTGATGAGAGCATGATATTATGCTTTCCTTGCCCACTTCCCTGTCTTTTTCAAGACAGAAAATAAAAAAACCCATGCAAGTAATTTTCTTCACTTCCTAGAGATCTGGATTCTCTCCCTAGGGTTATTAGGGTACTTCTATGCAGAAATAAAGAATTCATTTTAATTAAGTTTCCTTCCTGTTACAAGAATGGCCTTCCAAATGTGAACAGAGGTGGCACAGTTCCACTGAATGTGCAGCCTGGCTCTCAAAACAGGGGTGAACTTCTCCCCCTCATCTCCTCCAGTGTTAAAGACTAATAAAGATAACTGACATATTGCAAACTATAACATGAATAATCATCCTAGAAGAAATGTTTACATTCATATGGCTTATATATCCATGGTTGCATGTTTCTTTCATTTGCAAGAATATTTCTTCCAAACTGAGAATGGAGGTTTTTGCTACTGAAGATTTGAATAAGGCATGTTAAACAAACATAGTTATTTAACATTCTTCATTAATCTGACCCGCTTATTAACTTGCCATTGAAATCAACATTTACAAGTAGCCTATTATAGACCATACAAGATAGAAACTAAACTTCCACCTAACCTTGTGAAATAGAAAACTAGGGGGTGGTGTTGGAGGGGACCTCAGGAAGTCATCTAGTCCAACCCCCTGCTCAAAGCAGGACCAGCCCCCAAAAGATGATCCCAGCCAAGGCTTTATCTAGCTGGGTGAGTCTTAAAAACCTGCAAGGACAGAGATTCCACAACTTCTCTGGGTAACCTGTTGCAGTGCTTTACTACCCTCCTGGTGAGAGTTTTTTCCTCAAATCTGACCTAAACTTCCCTTGCTGCAACTTGAGACTGTTGCTCCTTGTTCTGTCATCTGCTACCACTGAAAACAGCTTAGCTCAGCGGTTCCCAAACTGTGGGTTGCAATCCCAAATGGGGTCACAACATCAGCAGATGGGGTCACAGCATGGTGCTTTCTTCTACACCAAGTCCTGCCTGCTGGGCTGCAGAGGCCCAGGGGAAGGGCAGCAGGGTGGGAGCCCCAAACCCACAGTGGGCAGCCAGCATCTTCCCTCCCCCACCCATGGGCTCTGCTCTGGCCATGCCACCCACCAGGGAAGGGGACAGGGGTGGGGGAGGGTGGGGAGCTGGGCTCTGCGCTCCGGCCTTAACAGCTGATGCTTCCTGTGGGTGGCAGCCGGGGCTCAGATGCTGCTGGGGTAGGGGGGGAAGAGGCTGCAGGCCTTGGCCCTGGGACACCTGGGAAGAGTGAGGGGCTGTGGGTCAGGAATGAGGGGTACCAGTGGGGTATGGGAGCTGCAAATTGGGAGTGAGGGGCTATGCTGAGGAAACTGGGTCATGCAAAGGAAATGGGGTCATAAATGGGGTCATGATGAGGAAAAAAAAGTTTGGGATGCACTGGTCTAGCTCCATCCTCTTTGGCAACCCCCTTCAGGTAGTTGAAGGCTGTTATTAAATCCCCTCAGTCACCTCTTCTCCAGACTAAATAAGCCCGGTTCCTTCAGCCTCTTCATCATAAGTCATGTGCCCCAGCCCCTAACCATTTTCATTGTCCTCCACTGGACTCTTCAATTTGTCCACATTTGGCTCCCCACCAGTTTAAGACAAACAATCATGAGTCACTCATTAATTCCAATAGGAGACTCATTAAGTTAGTTTATGAATTCATTTTTAATGGCAAAACCAACTCCTGTTTAACCTCCTAGAAGAAGGAATAGCTGCCTCCATGTTCTTTGAGCTGCCCATCTCCCGCTCGCTGGGTCTTAGTGCAACTGCATCAATGTTGTGTCACTTGAGCTCTCTGGCTATGACTGCAGTGCAGTGGTATGGGCATTCACGATTAGGACTGTCCATGAGGGTCCTGATGTTCCTGATCCCTAAAATCATGGTGTGTCTTTGCTGATATTTTCAACCTCAGTAAAGGTGATCCCACTGGATCTGGTTATCCAGGCAGGAAGAAGGTAGACAGGCTATGTTTAGGGCACCTTTTCTAGCCCCCTCCCCGTGGGGGTGAGCAGGGCAGATCCTGAAGAGGGCTGCTCAGTCACAGTTACAGCTGCTGAATTGCACTCTTCTTTCATCCAAGCTCTTGTAACCACCACCTTCATGCCAGTCCATGACTAGGAGCTTCCAGACTTCACAATCCTGCTCCTATCACCATTAGCTGGTCACCAAAGGGCTTAAGGAATGTCCTGGAAAAGCTGTTTTCATGGAAGACATCTGTGCATGACTTTTATGGTGGAGAAGCTGCTACATATCAGCTTCTACATGACTCTTGACAGAACAGGACCTTGATCCAATGGCAAGGAGACTAAGACAACTGGGGATCTCATTCCACCGCAGCCTTCATCTGCCTTTACAGCCATCAAGATTCAAATATCTTCTTCCACTGCTCTGCCACTGAGGACTTGTAGATGCATGGCTGGGGGCTGGGCAGGCTTAGTGTAATGGTGACTTGTACTCACCATGTCACAGTACCATCAAAGGATATATGCGGCTTTTCAGGAGGAAAAATATTGCCATCTGCTGTCCTCACCACATCCTGGTAGTGCTGCTACTGCTCGGTCTGTAACTGCTTATTCATCAGAGTTTCCCCTGCTTATTTCACAGCAAACCTCCCCTGAAGATCATTCTACTATATGCCACCATTCCACTGTATACCACTATATGGACACACTGGGTAGCAGTACAGCTCTGCCCCATAGACTATGGCTGACCCCACATACTCCAGAGAACTCAGAGACCTATCAATTTTATAACCATACCCAGAATTCATAAATTGTACATAGACACATTTCTTAAATTGTCACCAAGACAGGAGGATTGGTTCAGAGGATAACTAAGAAAATAGCTAGGCAATGGTGACTATAATACAATACTATCCTCCAATGGAATGAGGGTCAGCAAAGAACAACCAAGTGACAAATAAGGGGCCCATCTACATGAGATGCTTACTGTGCAGTAGCCTAATAACACTGCGCAGTAGTGTGCTGGTTAAAAACTGTGCTAATAAGCTACTGCACAGTGTTTTTAGGCTTCTGTGCAGTAAGCGTCTCATGTAGATGGCGTCTCAACTAAATGTGCAGTAACTTGTAGTTACTGTGCGTTTAGTTAATAGTTCATTAAGCAAGTACTAAACTAAATGCGCAGTAACTACTGCACATTAATGAACATGTAGACATGCCGAAGAAGAGCTCAGAAACACTAGTAACATTTAGTTAAAAAGCAAACCAAAATACTTACTATAAGTTATCATGGCAAGGGAATGGGCACATGATACAGTTATATGAGTGTAATCTACATTGGTTCGGTACGCCAATGTAAGTTAGACTGAAATCTGGAGTGGACTGAGTTGCAGTTAACCTGTAATAACTGCCTACAGTAGAAGGCTTTTATAGTACCTTTCCATTACATGGCAAGGGAAAAGGCAAATGTCTACCCTAGGATAAGCTATGGACATACAACATGTTTACCAGTGTAATTTTACCCCAATTTCTCCAGGAGAAATGGTGCCGTTGTTACTGTGCTGTTATTTAGGGCTTCCTTTTGGAAGTTCTAAATGACAGTGCAGTAACAGTCCATACTGCGCTGTGCTGGCCACACATGGTTATTTTTAGCTGCTATGTAGCTATAGCAGTGTGCGATAAAGATGGATCGCATTGCTACGGCCATGGGCAACTGGTGCCCCCCCTGTGACCAGTCCCACCAACTGGGGGGGTCCACCTGCAGCCAATCCTGCTGCCTGGAGGGGTGGTCCCCCGCGGCTGATCACTGTAGCTGCACCTCCATGCACCCTCTGTGTGTTGCCACTGGCTATGGCGAAGTAGCTGCTGGTCATGTGTAGACACCTGCGGATGCTACATCACCATAGTGCATTGCTCCGGCGATGTAGCATCACATGTAGATGTGCCCACAGAGACACAAAGAATTTCAAAATTCTCACTGTGAGTTGTTTATTGGCATTACCCCAAAAAAGGCTAGTTTGAACCTTGTTAAAGCTTAGGGGCAGGTTCTCAGCTTCTGTAAATTGCCATCACCTTACTGAACCTGATGAATATTCCTCACAAGGCATTAGTTTGTTAACTCCATTCCAAGTATTTCAGGATGTATTTGTCTTTTAAATAAAAGATTTCAAAGTGATAATGCAGATAGATGGATTGATCTGTCTAGTGGTTAAATAGAGCTGACCAGTATCTCCCTAAGGAGACCCATTCATCCAAATTATTTTTTAAATCTTGGTTTCAACTTTTATCATTGGCCAGTGGTTATGTTTGTATCCAGAATATAAAAAATCTTATGATAAGATGTAGAAGCATATGGTTTGCTTGAGAGGATGGCTATCCTTATGGCTAGTGTTTTGAGTACAGAGGCTCATATTTGGGTTCAATTCCATGACTGTGCATTTGAACACTGTTAAACATATAGCTAGTGTCTTCTGGAACACGATTTACTCTCCCTGTGTTCAAGATCTCAGTCTTGCCCATACCAACCTATCATCCATACTGAAAGTCTCTTTCCTCCCGTCCTAGGGTTAGTACAGCTCAAGGCTGCAATCTCTTCTCAGGTTACAAGTACATACTCATCTCAGG
This sequence comes from Alligator sinensis, assembly GCF_000455745.1. Taxonomy (NCBI): domain Eukaryota; kingdom Metazoa; phylum Chordata; order Crocodylia; family Alligatoridae; genus Alligator; species Alligator sinensis. Next base: position 411,923 of record NW_005842136.1, on the reverse strand, counting down.
TGCCTCTTCCTTTGTTGATCCTCAAGTTATAGGGATCAAATACAGGCAGTTCTCCATTGGTATTCTAATAATTCACTGTCCTTGTGTTTTCTGGCCCTACAGTACACCTTTCTCTTCACTTTCTGTGGGTGCATCTACTTGTGCAATTAACATGCACAAATAAACTCTGGAGCATATTGCTCCAGAGTTTATTCGTGTTTAGTACATGGAATCCAGTTAGAGCAGCCCGGGCTGGCAGGGGACCTGGAGGGTCAGCTTGCCAACCCAGGGCTGCTCCAAATGGGCTCCATGTGCTGTGGAGTGGCTGGCTGGACCACAAGGGTACCTCAGTATGGGGGCTGCCTGCCAGCTAGCCCTGTACTGAAGCACCCTGTGCCCCAGCCAGCCAGGGCAGCATCTACACATGCGCTGCTGTGCACAAAAAAGTTCTGCAGCAGGGTAGTACTTGAATTTTACATGTACTACCCTGCTGCAGAGTTTATTAGTTTCATGTACCCTAATAGGGGCACACGTGTAGACACCGAGACATTTACTGTGCAGTTAATTATTCAACTGTGCAGTAAACATCTCATGTAGATGCACCCAGCATCAAGGACTCTGATCAGGCAGACCAGCCTGACCTAAGTACCTCAGCAGTCACACCTGCAGTAAGTCTCAGCTAATGAACTCTGACCCAGTTTAGGAACAGTGAGGGTCCTGTTTGGCTGCTGAGAGCACTGCCTACCCATCTAGCACCAGCTGGGGCACAGGGTTTGCAGGCCAGTCAACAGTTCTGCTGTGGCAAGCCTCCTCATTCTGTACTCTGACTCCTGACCCCGGTTTTTGCCTTATTTCTGGACTTAGGCTTTGGATTTCCCTGCAGTTCTGTTTCCTGGCTCTTGACCTTAGTTGGGGGTCTGTTTTTGGACTTAGCCCTGTGGATTGCCCCTTGGATTTGTACTTGGCATCTGACCATGGATGACTGGTGCCTCCTAAGCTGGGGAGGCACTTGTCCCCCACAGCAGCCAGTCAGCAACCAGGACGGTGGGGGTCCCTCTGCAGCAGATCACACCGACTGGGGGGTCCCTTCGTGGCCGATCACGCCAATCTGGAAGTGCCAGCTGCTCTTCTCCTGGTGCCCCCACTCTCTGGCTGGCGCTCTCAGTGGGGGCACCAGTGCTCCCTCCTGCCCCCCTGCCTGTTGCCTAAGCAGGCAATGCTGGCTGTAAGGGGGTGCACCAGTACTCTCAGGGGGTGCATGTGCACCCCTGTGCACCCCCTTACATGTTGCCACTGCATTTGACCCTGAGAGCCTGGACCCTGGACTGTGTTGTAAACTCTGCTTTTGGATTTCCCTCTGGTTTTGGTATATAATGGCTCCTGCCCTTTGAACCAGCCCCAGGCTCTGCTTTCCCTTGGTGGCCTAACCATTATGCAACACTGCCTATAACCTGGTCCCTTACACTCTGTTGCTAGAAAGCTTGGATAGTGTTTTAGAAAAGTGAGCAAACGGGCCCAAGTAGTGTTTGTTTTTCTAAGAAAGAATAGAAGGAAGATCTGGAGAATTACAGACCAGTTGGTCTGACTTGAATTCTAGGAAAGACTCAGAAAGTAGATCATCAAGGAGCCTATTTTTAAACATCTACAGAACAATGTTATCAGGAACAGCCAACATGGATTAATTAAGAGCAAGTCATGCCTGACCAACTTTGCTGCTTTCCATCATCAGGCTATATGGATGGAGGGAGAGCAGTGGATATGCCTTGATGTTTTAGCAAGGCTTTTGACTCTGTTGCCTATGACATCCCTATTAGTAAGCTAGGGAAATGCAGACAAGATGAAAGTACTGTAAAACAGAAACATACCTGGCTGGATCATCATGCTTAACAAATAGTCATCAATGTCTAGTTGGGAAGCAGTATCATGTGAGGTTCCCAAGGGGTATTTCCTGGGTCTAAGACTGTTTAATATCTTCATTACTTGTTTGCAAGATGAGATTGAGTGTACACTTAGCAAATTTGTGAAAACCACCAAATTGGGTACATTTGCAGATGCTCTTGAGGGTAGAATTAGGATTCAGAATGACCTTGAACTGGCTTAATACTCCAAAATTAATCAAATGAAATTCAGTAAGGACATATAAAGTGCTGCACTTCGGATAAGATAATTGCATACACAGATATAGACTGGGGAATGAATGGCTAGGATGCAATACTGCAGAAAAGGACCCGGGAGTTATAGTGGACCACAAGCTGAATATAAACCAACAGCATGCTCTTATTGGAAAAAAGGCCAATAGCATACTGGGCTTTATTAATAGGAGTATCACTTGCAAATCAAGGGAAGTGTTTCTCCTGCTATATTTGGCACTGTTGAGGCCTCACCTGGAGTACTGGGTCCAGTTTTAGGCCCCATACTTCAAGAAAGATGTGGACAAATTAGAGTCTGGTGGCAAGCAACAAAAATGATTAGAGGCCTGGGAAACATGACCTATGAGGAAAAGCTGAAAGAACTACATTTGTTTAGTTTGAAGAGAAGATTGAGTGGGAATTTAATAACACTCTTCATATACTTGAAGGATGGTGCACCTCCCTAGCCTCATGTAGGTGCTCTCTTGCTGCTTTGGAGTATGCACCCAGTGCCAGCTGCAGGGTGTGTTCCTGTGGCCTTGACATTGGGTCACATTCACCCTGAAGGAGGCCCCAATACTCACCTGCCACAACTTGATCTTTCCTTTCAGAGGTGGGGCTCCTTCTCATAGCTCCTTGTAGACTCGGTGCTACCCTTAGTAGGTGTTCTTGGGACTCCACCTCCCCTACACCCCAGCCATGCACCAGCCCTCAGAACAGCCAGATGATGGATCACTGGCTCACCCTCTGATGTCTTTGCCTGTCCTCTCTTCCCCCTGCTCGTCTCCCAGCCTCCTCCTTCATGGGATGACCATGGGATGTCGGATCATCCCTGACAAAGCACCCGGTAATCCCTTGCTGTTTAGCTGTCTGCTACGCTGTCCCAGCTCATCCTGATCTGTGGAGGTCACTCGTGACCCCTCTCCCTGCCTTGAAGCCTCGGGATAACTCAAAACAAAATTAAAACACAAAAGGAGAGGTTGGGGCACAGGGGCTCAGCCCACCCCACTCATGGGTCCAGTGTCTGTAGCTCCAAGGTTCCTCGACGCCATCCTCCCTGGCCCAGTTGTCCTGCTGGGCCGGCATGGTGCCTCCTTCATCTGGCCCTGGACCCCTCCATCGGGTCCTGGACTGGATTCCCTCTGGACTGCTGATGCAGCCTGTGTGGCCCAGGGAGCAGCCCTGCCATTTGGCTCTGGTGGTGCTCCCCTGGCCATTTCCCCACCATCTTTGAATCAGCCGGGTGGTGGCTGATTCTCTTTTTCATAGTTTCATAGTTTCATAAATCAGTCGGGCGGCGTTTTTTGATGATGTCATCTTCCCACACTGTCCCCAGCCAGCAATAAAAGCGACTGATGAACCATGTGGGCAGTCCGTCCAGGCATGGCTCGTCCAGTTCTGCTTCTTCTCAAAAAGGTAAGTTTGCCCTGTTCTCAGGGCTTTTCTCTTTCTTTTCAGGGTGGGTCAGCCCTGCCTCAGGTCCCACCATGGGAGGGGGCTTCAGGCCCTCTGCTTGCATCCCCCTGGGACAGATGGGTATAAAGAGGACGGGACATGGAGTGATGGTCTCAAATTGCAGCAGGGGAAATTTAGATAGGATATTAAAAAGATTTTTCTCACTATGGGTGTGCTTAAGCATTGGAACTCGTTACCCAGAGAGATTGTGAAATCTCCATCCTTGGAAGTTTATAAAAACAGGTTAGATAGACACTTGACTAGGATGGTTTTCGTCAGGAATGATCCTTGCCTTGAGCAAAGGGTAAGACTAGATGACTTCCAGAGTTCCTTTTCAATTGTAGTACTCTTTTTTTTTTGTAAGTATAATATTAATTAATTTTCATATTATAGCAATAAAATAAAACCTACAAAAGCAATAAAATATAAACTAATGAGTAAAATGCAATAAGAAAACAAAACCAATGCTTTACAAAACAGATAATTAAATGTGCATGCTATAAATTTAGTAGAGATTAGGGGAAGGGGAGAGCTTGACATTATATACAACTAACTAACAAATATTTGTATACATTTAAAGTATGCCAAACCACAAATAGATCAACTTATAAGCTTAACAGAAGATTCATATTGAACCATATTTCCTCATATTGAGCCCAGTTATGTCTATTTGCATATGCAATCCAGGAATGATAGTACACGGGGAGTTTTCCATTTCCTTAAAATCATAGGCTCTGGAATGGGGTGGGCCCCCTGGGCCATGGCTTGATCAACCTTTAGTACATTAATTTAGCTAGCTATGTGGTTAAAAAAAATAGCTATACAGTTTTAACCAGAATGATAATTGCACATTTGTAGGTTATATAAATTAACGTGCTAAAGTTGTTTGGGCCATGGCCTGGGTAGCCCACCCTGTTTCACGGCTTATGCTTAAAATTACTCATTTAGCAACCAAAAATATTATAGCTAGCCATTTCTTCATAGGTCCAGCTAGTGGTAATGAATCCATAATCCCCAATATGCATACATCTGGCAACTGTACCATGTTAATTTTAAGCATCTTAGAAAGTGCTACAGATATGCTAAGCCAAAAACTAGTAATTTTAGGACAAAAGAATAAAATATGAGTAAGAGGCCCCAATTTTACTACTCTATGATTCTGAGAGGCCCATCATCTAGTCTAGGAAATCTAAATTCTTGGTAAGGCCAAAGATAAGAAGGCTTCCCTGTTACATTTTTAGAATGTTAATTCTTTTCAAATGTCTACCTTCTAAGGACCACTATAGAATTAAGATTGTATAGGTTTTCAGAGGCCCTGAAATAAAGGAGCTTCCCGAATTTTCTACTATAATATAGTATATTACTATAAGCTCCTGACTCTTAAACGCTAATGATAGGAATGGAAAATAGGAGACTAGGGAAATAAACCACCATTGTGGGGTGGGGAAAGAGGGTTTAGTTAAGAATATTATGTTTCATACTTGCTTATACTTTTTTCCCTTCTGTTAACATGCTGAATTATTAGTGCTACACTGATAAACTCCATCAGCCTCCTAGTCATTTAAGAAATTAATTGGCAAAGGAGTGAACTCATCAAAGTGTCAACTGGTCAGGTAACTAGCAAGTGGCACTAGCAAGAGCGTTCTAATATTCATGCAGGATACAAAGACTCCAATCTCTGCAGTGACTTCCCTAATTCCCCTCTCAAGATATGTCTAAGGAAATTCTCAATGAAAGAGGCTTATCAGAAAATATAAATAAGTAATAACGTGTAAATTAATATGTATTGTATAAGATACAAGAGAATAGATATAGGGATCTCACCACTTTGTACACAGAGTTAATATTCAAATCTTGCTTCAAATTCCACCAACATTAGCTCTTAAGTATTTTTATTCATATTTAACCAAGATTTCAGCTTTCAAAATGTATGTTTTTGCATTACATATTTTTCCCGAGGGGGGAAATAGAAGTGTCCTGAATAATTTTGGTTTTCAGGTCACCTTATTTTAACAGATCTGTCACTCCTAAATAGAGAGCATCATGGGATATTAATATCCTCTTAAATTATTTAAAAACCATTAATGCTTCATATCCCATGGGAGTGATAGCTGCAAAGCTAACATCTTTGTATCTGTGGTAAGATTCTAGGGTTTCAGTTTTACCTGGTTGTGAAGCAATCCAAAACACTGGGTGTAAAGATTGCATTAAGTTATCCTGTTTGATTATAGATGATTATAACAAATACCTATGTAATCCTTCCTGTCTGGAAGTTTAAATAGAAGGATTATTAGAACAGATTCTAAATTCTTTTTAAAAATACTTTTCTTCTCTAAGCAAAATTGAGTCACTTTAATTCAAAACCATGCCTTAGATTTGCTGTTAAAGAAGCAAATGTTAAATTAAAACTGCTCAGTACTCCTTAAGAGAAAAGTATTCCAGGTTCCAAATGGAATAAGAAGGATTTAATCCTAACTTCTGTCAAACACCCAGAAGACACAGTCTTTCGGACTATGTTAGAGATCAAATATCTTCCTTTTGGCCTGCTAAGTATTTACGAAATGTTCTATCCTATCTTTAAACAACTAGCCAGGGTGTATGAGAAGTGGAGATTACTTCAAATAAATGAAAATCAAAAGTCTTTGAATCATGGCAGTGCTTCTCATAATTATGGGAAATAACCTTTTTTATTACTTCTGCATTTATGGCCCTGAAGCAGAGGTGTCAAAGATATGGCCCATGGGCTGGATCCAGCTTACAAAGCCATACAATTCAGTCTGCTGTGCTGCCTCCTGTCACATTCAGCATGTGTTGGCCATACCCCACTTGCTGCAACTGGTGTGCAGAGCCCATCTGGCATGGGCTGCACACAGCATAGGGCTGGTCTGGGGTACATGCTGCACGCAGTGCCTGTGCTGGACTGGCCCTTCATACTAGATCTGGTGCTGGTCTGGTGAGGCCCACAGACAGGCCATACACATGCTGTACCCAGCACACAGGGCTGGTCTGACATGGGCACCACATGTAGCGTTCATCCAGGCCCACCCTGCTTGCTACACATAATGCACACCCTGGACTGGTCTCATGTGCCATGTGCTGGGCTCAGGGCTGGGCAGGTGTGTACTGTATATAGTGTGTGGTGCTGGAGACAGTGAGCGCATCTATGTGTGAAATTAATGTGACTCCATAAACTCTGGCACATACCACACTGGAGTTTATTGCTTTACTGCAGAGCTAACCATGGGCTACTGGTGCTGCCTTGGTCAGCGACTGGGGAAATGGCGGGGGGTCCCGCATCTGATCGTGCCAACTAGGAGGTCCCCCACGGCAAAACTTACCAACTGGTATATGGCCGTGCTGCCCCCAAAAGTGGCCACGGAGCTCCTAGTGGATTCCAAGATGAACATGAGTTGGCAGTGTGATGAAGCCATCAGAAAAGCTAATGGCACTTTATTGTGCATCAGCAGATGCATGACGAACAGAACCAAGGAGGTGATACTTCCCTTCTATCGGGCACTAGTCAGACTGCAGTTGGAGTACTGTGTGCAGTTTTGGGCGCCGCACTTCAAGAGAGATGTGGATAACCTGGAGAGGGTCCAGAGAAGGGCCACTCGTATGGTTAAGGGCTTGCAGGCCAAACCCTATGAGGAGAGACTGGGGCCCCTGGACCTCTTCAGCCTCCGCAAAAGAAGGTTGAGAGGCAACCTTGTGGCTGCCTATAAGTTCATCAC
>NW_005842136.1:395955-402181 GCF_000455745.1 Alligator sinensis | reverse complement strand
CAGCAGATGTCTGGGTAGTTTAGGTCCCCCACAACTACCGCCTCTTTAGCTTTTATGGTCTCCAAGAGCTGCCTCAGGAGCCCCGAATCTATTTCTTCCCCTTGGTGTGGGGGTCTGTAGCAGACCCCTACCACCAAATCCCTTTCTCCTTGCCCCCCATGTAGCCTAACCCACAATCCTTCAACTTTCTTGTCCTTTGATTCCTTCTTGATGAGGGTTGATGTATATTGCTCATTGACATAGAGCGCAACCCCTCCCCCTTTTTTCCCCACCCTGTCCTTTCTGTACAATCTGTAACCCTCAGTATGTACCGCCTAGTCGTGGGATGAATCCCACCAGGTTTCCGTTAGCCCTACTAAGTCATAGGTGTTTTGTGCAAGCAGGAGCGCTAGTTCATCCTGCTTGTTCCCCATGCTCCTAGCATTAGTATAGAACTTCTTCACAGTGAGAATGGCCAAGGTCTGGAACGGGCTCCCAAGGGAGGTGGTGCTCTCCCCTACCCTGGGGGTCTTCAAGAGGAGGTTAGATAGGCATCTAGCTGGGGTCATCTAGACCCAGCCCTCTTTCCTGCCTATGCAGGGGGTCGGACTCAATGATCTATTGAGGTCCCTTCCGACCCTAACATCTATGAATCAATGAATCTATGGAAGTGACCGCGGAGCTTCCAGAAGCAGCCGTGGTGGCTAGGCAGCTCCACAGTAAACATCTCATATAGATGCACCCCAGTATATGTACACTGCAAAAGTGTGTTCCTCTAGCAGAGATATTGCATGCAGTTTTCTCCCCGTAGGAAAAGCCTTTGAGAAGATCATAGCTTTGTAACAGCAACATCAGCATGACTGGGGAAAAAAGCATTCTTAACTGCTGAAAAATGTTTTGAGGGTTTTTTTTATTATTATTTTTAAATACCGCACTTTAATAGGCAGTCACATAGCCACATCCATTTCAAAGTCTTCCACTATTTACACAATACAGCAGCCATGGTAGTAGAATACTTTGAAGTAGAAACTTTGCCTGAAAAGCATTAGATGCCTTGGAGCAGAGTATCAAAAAGGAATGTGTTGGGACTTAAAAAGTTTGAACATTCAATAAATTAATTTTAAAAGGATCTTCATTCCTCCCTCTCCCCTGCTCCCTATGCAGTGAGAGGTAGAACTTTTGATACCTTAATGGGGTGCATAGCCTCTGTCTGGAAAGTATTTTTGACAAATATGAGAGAAGATTTGGCATGTGAATAGTTGGTACATGTTGAATGTGCAAAGAATTAATTTTAAAAAGCAATTATGATCACACAAGTATTAAATGACTGGTCTGCGCAGTAACTAGAGCTATTATGCAGTAGCATCCCCAAATGGCTTTCTGGTGATGCTGACCGTGCAGTAGCCCATTACTGCTATGAAGTAGCTTGTTACTAGTATTCAGTAGCATCACATCATGCTTCGTGCCGCGATGCTACTGCTTAGTAGTAATGAGCTACTGCGCAGTCAATGTCTTGTGTAGATGCAGCCACTGAGATGTTAATCATGGCTCCTGCCATACACACTCTATTCTAGTGGAGGGCCACATCACAGCAGTCACAACATCCCCACTAGCTCTGTGTTGATGGAAAGTTAAGTGGGAAGTGAGAGGGGCAATCCTGCTGACTTAACTCACACTCATCATAACCTGGACTTAGCTGGTGTAAGGAGAGCCAGGATTGGCCAGTTAAAGGACATGAACCAACAGGAACATGAAGGTTCTCCAACAAAAAACAGGGGAACAAGACCCAATATGAGAAAAGAAATCCCCTCTCATCTGCTCAAACTGCAGTAGAGAAGGTTTAGGTTAGAGATTAGGAAGAACTTTCTGACTATAAGGATGATCAAGAATTGGAACTGGCTACCCAGAGAAGCTGTGGAATCTTTATCCCTGAAAAATGTCAAGGTTAGACAGACACTTGGCTGGGATGGTTTAGTCAGAGATGATCCTCCTCTGATCAGGGAACTGTACTAGATGACCTCATGAGGTCACTTCTAGCCCTACTATCCTTGGATATGTAATATCTGTTCTAAGACTCCTTCTGCAGCAACTGCCACTGGTAGGCAGCAGTTAGCAGCATGCCCAATAAGAGTTGTGTTGAGAGGTATTATCATGATCTCTACCAAGATTATAGTTAGGCTCATGTGGAAAGGAGACTCACTTCCCAGAGCGTTTCTAAATCCAATATGGAAAATTTACAGAAAAATGGTATTACCGGAAAAATGTTTGAATAGCAAAGATCTGATCCAAAGCACATATTTTGTTCCAAAGCACGCTTTAAAATTTTTCTTTTATCTTTTTGTGGGCTAGAACTCTCTTCGGTCAAACCATAGCTTTACCAAGCCTATTGTATAAGGAAATCTTAAACACTGAGCATTAATCCAATGTAGGAAGAAATGATCTATCACATAGATGGACTCATTTGTCTAGATTGGGGGTGGGTAAAATATGGCCCGTGGCAATTGATCCTATCCGGCATGCTGGCCAATGCTGACAGCCTGAGGAAGGAGGACTGCACCCCATACCACTCCTCTCTGCTGCAGCCAGGGCCTGCTGTGGCTCATCAGAGCAGGTGAGCAGGCAGGCAGGATGGCTACTCGGTGCAGTGCATTGCACCCCATCCTGTGCAGGCCCAATTGCTGGCAGTCATGGTGCCAGGACTGCATAGCTGCAGTGCCAACAGGAAGGCAAGGTGGTTGAAGTGGGGCAAAGCAGTCTGCACACTGCATCCCAGCCCAGCCCAAGGTGCAGCAGAGCAGAAAGGTCTGGAGCATATCTAGGATGACCACCTTGTCAAAATGCAAAAGTGGGACACTGAGTCTTCCCAGCCCACTCCACCCTCCTGTGCCAAGTCCCACCTGCTGGCCCCAGAGAGAGGGCAGGGAGCCCTGAGCCCACAGCAGGCAGCCTGCATCCACCCCTGCCCAATGCACAAATCTTTGAGGGGAGGGGCATGTGCCCTGGCATACCCCCCCTTCCTGGGAGCATGCACAGCAGTGGGGAGTCAGCCCCCTCACTGCTCCCTGGATGAGCTGCCTGTGCCTCCATCCCGCTCCCCCCCAGCCAGGCGCCAGAGCTGTGCATTGCTGCCCCAGCTCTGGGCCCCATGCACCACCCCAGCTGGGCAGCACCCCAGCCTGGCTATACTGCTGCTTAGCTGTACTGCTGGCCACGTGTATGTGTGCATGCGCACACATGCACATGGCACCTCCTGTGTCCCACTGTGTTGAGGGGAATCTAAGACAAATGCTGTCCCGGAGTCATTCAGCTCAGGACCAGGACTTGATGTTTCCATTTCAGGACTGTCCTGTCCAATTAGGAACTTGTGGTCACCCTAGGCACAGCCCTCCCTTAGGTTCCTACTGCCTGCCAGTGGGTGGGATAGGATCAATTACCCGCTCCCTCCCTGCTCCCCAACACTCAACAGCTCACCAAAACTCCTTAAGTGCCCCTCCAGCCTAAATAATTGCCTACCCTGGTCTAGATGGTTGTTTTCATTTCTCAACTGTTATGATACTCAATTATACCAGTAAGCATAAGTTAATTAGACTATAACAAGCACATTACAGTTGCATCTATATTTCTGTTAATTTTCTTTTACAATAATAAAAAAAAAATGTTGGGCCAAATTTTGCTCTCATGCCAATGCAACTCTGTTGATTTCTGTGGGGACAAGCTATCACTGTTTGTCTAAAGCAGTGGACTGATTGAAAGCAAATCCTAGCCCTGGACTATAGTGCAGCTGTTGCAATACTCAATCCTGAGCCAATTCTTTTTTCTTCATTGCCCATCTTTAATTGCTGGATTTGTATCAGCCAGATTGTCTCAGGACAATAGCAAAGTCATCTCAATAAGCCTCTATATGAGACCTTACTCACACAGAAGTCAGATTTCCTTATAGACTAGGCACACGGCAAGATAACTGGCACATAGTACATAATCAAAAATGCATTAAGCAAAACTGATGTGAAACAACCTTTTGAACTGACAGCCAAGCTTATTAGTCCATGCATGTCAAACCTCTGAGGAATGGCATGTCCAGGTTTTGATCACTGACAGCAAACAGGAAAAAGTTTCATGTGGGCTATGATGTGTATTTTGCCACCTGGTTAACATCTATTTTGTATTCTTATATTTTGCTTGTGTCACAAACAAGAGACTTAGCTCATTTGTAATCAATTGTGGCTTGAGCTCATTTGGACTCTCCTAGGACAACAAAGAATTGGCCTAACAAAAGGGAGGAGCCCTTAGGATCTAAACTACCCTGACAGGTATTTGCACTCATATTTGACATGGTTTTTTTAGAAGTCAACACTGATTTGACCTTATCAGCTGAGGTACAACATCAGCTGTTTGCATAACATCATTAAGCAATAGTGGGCACATCTACATGAGACAACTTTGTATTAGCATAGCTTACTGTGAAGTAAGCATGTGAGTCTACATGTGCACTTGCTTACTTCACAGTAAACCTCCCTAATCCCAAGTAAATTTGCTACCTGCAAATGCAAGTAGCGAATTTGCTTGTGATTAGTAATGGTGCCAAAACGCTCATGTAGACACCTGACCAGGAGCAAAATCTGCTCCCGGTCAGGTGTCCACCAGGGACAGGAGATAGATCCCTGCCCTTGGGAGCTGCCTTCTGCTGGGGCAGGCTCTGCTGGGGCAGGCAGAGAATATGTCCCCGTGTCCCGGCAGCAGGGAGCTCCAAACCCTCTGCTCCGAGACTTTGATCAGGAAATGGGGGCTGGGAGATCTTTATCTCCCAGCCTCCGGTCCGCCATAGCAATCGGGAAGTGGGGAACTAAGAGACCCTTATCTCCCTGCCTGAGCTCTGCAGTAGCATGGCTTGGGCTGAGATTCTTACCTCCCAGTCTGAGCTCCTCAAACTGGGACTCCCTCTGCTGGGAGACTGTGGAGCTCAGGCTGGGACTCCCCTGCTGGCAGGGACTGGGGAGTGTGTTCCCTGCCCAGGTCTGTGAGAATGGAGCTGGTTGGGGAACAAGCTCTCCAGCCCCTGCCCTGATCAGGGAGCCAGGGCCAGGAGCTCCCTGCTGCCGGAGCAGGGGGACATTGTTCCTGCCCCAGCAGCAGGCAGCCCCCTCAGGACAGGAGACAAGCAGCAGGCAGCACCCCCAGGGCCAGAAGCAAGCAGTCCCCTGGGGCCAGTGCTCCATGCCAGCCCCTGGGCTAGCACCCAGTGGTGGCAGGGGTCCATTGCAGGGCTGCAGGGAACTGGGTGCAAATCTGATCCCTAATCCTCGCACGTGTAGACTCCTGCCCAAAAAGCCTTACTCTGGCTTAGTTTACACCAGAGTAAATCTAGGCCAGAGTAAATGCATCTGTAGATGTGCCTAGTATATATCAAAGTAAATGAAAAAAGGCTGAAAGTGTCTGAAAACAAAGTGCTAAGGAAAATATTTGCTGCTGTACAAGAAAATGCAGTGTGGAGGAGAAGACATAATCAAGAGACTGTGGATCTTTACAAAAGACCTGATGTCTTGAGCAAGATAAGTGTGTAGAGAAAGCAGGCAAGGCATATTGTGAGACCTGATGAGAGAATTCATGTGCGGCAGATTTTAGAAGCTGAAGTAAAGAGTATCAAACCAAAGCAATGATGGAAAGACAACACAAAAACTGATCTGGAAGGGGCAAGTGAAGATGTGACAAGGTAAAAGGAGACTGCGCAAGATGGGAGATGGAAGGTTTTAGTTAAGGCAGTTATAGACCCTCCAGGCCTGAGAGACCAGAAACAGAGAAATATGTCTTGTAGGAAGCCAAGCAAATACAGATTAACCTGTCTAATTCAGCAGCCATTACTGAACAATACAGATGTTGATCATCTTGTTTCCTTGATTGTTTGGACTAACGTTTTTACATAGGTTTACTTTGGTTGTGTAGACAACCTGCAAACCTTATATTAAAAATCCTTAGCTCAAATGCATTTGGTTTTGCTAACATCAAAAATAGGAATAAAGCATCTGTGACTCTTTTCATTGCCACACTTTTATTACATCTGCTAGAGCTCTGCAACTAAAACAGTAACAGAATGCAAAGTTTGTACCTTACAGAACATATTGTAAATGAGAAAACATTTGTCATATACATTTATGTTGACAGATGTGACTTATGAAAGGATTGTTTCAGTTTGTGTATCTGTCAGGAAGTATTTTTCTCCAACAAAAGATAATATTACTTAATATAGGGA
>NW_005842136.1:393699-395924 GCF_000455745.1 Alligator sinensis | reverse complement strand
GAAAGAACATTAGAGTTGATAATCATATTCCAATGGAATAAAACAAGTCTTTCCAGTTGCATAAATAAATGAGAGATTGCATTTGATTTGCAAAACATGTCAAATCATGGCAAAGTGAAAAGGGTACATTAGTATTGTTCTGTTAGCCTACAGAAATATTAAAAGCAAGTCAGAAAACCCTCAAGAAGATTGAGAATACATGAGAACCTAGGCTTGGAATGGACCATCTGTGTCATCAAGACTAGTCCTCTGCTACTGAGAGATATCACTTGAAATATGCAAATATAATTCACTAAAATAATTACAAATTAATTCAGACTGTGTAGTTTGGTATCATTGCACGCAACAATAGATTCACATCTTTAGTTGAATATTAGGACACCACATCAAATATGCTTTTCAGGTTGAAATTTCAATTGCCTTTGGTAGGCCAGCAATTAAACTCCATCTGTGGCATGGTTGTAATCAAATGTTTATTCATGACACTGCAAAGAAACCTCTCTCAAATGTAACACTATCAACTGGCAACTAAGCAATTATTGAAGCAAAGTGTAATGGATGGCTGTGTTTCAGATTAAGGCATTTTGTCCAACGTTCAAAATGGGAAAATTCTTCCATTTTAGCAGAACAAACTGGAAGCTTCTTAGGGCCCGGTACAAAGATATGTAATGCCTGCCACAGCTCTCTTTCACTACCGAACTGTTAGTTTTTGCATCCTTTTTCTTCTATATTTCTGTGACAGCTTCCCTCCCTGATGGTCTGTTTTTGCCTTGAGGTGAACATGGCAGAATGAGTTAAGAGGTTATTAGCTAGACTACTCTAAGTGCTGAAAGAAGTATCATCATAAGCCTATGAAAATACTGAGGTCTACTATTTTTAAGGTCATTGTGATATAGCTTTAAAACGAGTGATATCAGGCAAAACAAAAGAAGGGCAGTAGAACAGGCAATCTAGTTAGTGGCAGAAGGAGACCATTCTCAAGAAGGAAGAGGATAGTTATTACCTGTGAAGTGCAGGAAGATTAGTACCAGTATTTATTAGGTTGTTATAAGCCATAAAATCATTGTCTGTCCAGATATCTAATGGTGCAGTAGGGTTATGAATTTCTGTTTCCAGACCCATCTTCTGGAGGTGTTTTGTAAATTTCTTTTGAGTGCAAGGATTGTGAAGTCAGAGAGGAAGCACTTTTCTCTGAAAAATCTGTTTCTACTGGTGTCTTTATGTTTCCATCCTTTTTATTTTTCTCTGTGAGAGTTCATTCTGGTGTGTAGTTCCCATCTGGTTTCTCACACATAGTTTCTATGAAAGCATTTGTTACAGTGGATGAGATGTACCATGTTCTGTGATGTACAAGTGTAAGATCTGTGAATTTGGATGTGAGGGGTGTTGATTGTTGTGGCATTGGAAACTTGTGGACAAGTTTTGCATTTCTTGTTAAGGCCGAGTTGCGTTCCATTTGGAGTCTTTTGACTGGAGGGGAGTTTGCTTCTGATGATGAGTTGGACCAGGTTTGGGAATTGTTTGAAGGTCAGAAGTGGTGGAGTTAGGAATATTTCTCATAGTCTGATCATTTTCAATTATAGGCTGTAATTATTTGATGATTTGTTTCATACAAGGGTTGGCAACCTAGGGTCTATGGGCTGGATCTGGCCCATAGAGAGATTTGATCTGGCCTGAAATTTGGTCCTCATGTTTTACTAAAAGCACACTGATCCCCTGTTGCAGCCCAGCTGTGTTGGATGTAGGCCAGATTCTACATTCTGTGTCTTAATAATGTCCAGCTAGTCTCTTTGCTGCTGACTCCTGCAAGGGTGGGGAACTCCATGTGATCCTGATCACAGCACCAATTTCATGCAGAGGACTGCTCTCTACTCCAGCACTTCAGCCTCTGCTCACTAAATTTGCCACTCTAAATTGTCCCTCACCACATTTTTCAGAAGAGGCTGCATGGCAGGAGGAGGGGCAAGAGAACACCTCTCTACTATAAAATATTATCTATGTAGTACATGGAGCAGGAACAACTGGGGCATAGTGATGGTTGGGCAGCCTGTAGTTCCAGCTGGTTTGCAATGGGTGGCCCACAGTAAGTAAAAGGTTTCCAACCCCAGTTCTCACAGGTTCCACTGTGGTGTCGCAGGGCACTAAGGTGCCTGCTCGTTTAAGGGCTGAAACTGCTAGGGAGAGAGCCCTAGCAGTCAGCCAGGAACCCCTCAGCTGCAACTTAC
>NW_005842136.1:387553-393668 GCF_000455745.1 Alligator sinensis | reverse complement strand
TTAGCTAGCACCTGCAGGCGGTCAGCTGACTGGAAGAGGCAGGGCCTGGGGCATATATAAAACCCAGGGCTGGGGCTAGAGGGGAAGTACTCTGCCAGCAGCTAAGGGGGAAGGAGCTCTCCTAGAGGAAACTAATGGAAGAGGCTTGATGGCCCATCTCCTGCTGCTGGTAAGGTTAAGGGATTGCAGGAGCTCACCAGACCCTGGCCTACAAGGCCTGTTGTGCTGGGGGAAGGGTGATTAATTTAAAGGGACAGAGAACACCCTGACCTGCTTGCATTATGTTATAGCCCAGGAGCTTGTATTTTGATTTCTGTTTGTAGACTGGTGGAATGGCCTGAGGCTATTGGGGAAGGAGGAGGCCTTACCGGAGGGCCACTACAGTGTGGGGACCCCAGCACCAGTGTGGGCGCAGAATCCAGGGTGCATGGACCCCAGCGCCAGTGGGGGCACAGAGAGAGAGAGACAGGGCTGCGGAGAGCCCAGCACTGAGGGGCGCAGAGGGGGAGAGAAAGAGAGAGAGACAGGGCTGTGGAGAGCCCAGCACCGAGGGGCACAGAGGGGGAGAGAGAGACAGGGCTGCGGAGAGCCCAGCACTGAGGGGCGCAGAGGGGGAGAGAGAGACAGGGCTGCGGAGAGCCCAGCACTGAGGGGCGCAGAGGGGGAGAGAGAGACAGGGCTGCGGAGAGCCCAGCACTGAGGGGCGCAGAGGGGGAGAGAGAGACAGGGCTGCGGAGAGCCCAGCACTGAGGGGCGCAGAGGGGGAGAGAGAGACAGGGCTGCGGAGAGCCCAGCACTGAGGGGCGCAGAGGGGGAGAGAGAGACAGGGCTGCGGAGAGCCCAGCACTGAGGGGCGCAGAGGGGGAGAGAGAGACAGGGCTGCGGAGAGCCCAGCACTGAGGGGCGCAGAGGGGGAGAGAGAGACAGGGCTGCGGAGAGCCCAGCACTGAGGGGCGCAGAGGGGGAGAGAGAGACAGGGCTGCGGAGAGCCCAGCACTGAGGGGCGCAGAGGGGGAGAGAGAGACAGGGCTGCGGAGAGCCCAGCACTGAGGGGCGCAGAGGGGGAGAGAGAGACAGGGCTGCGGAGAGCCCAGCACTGAGGGGCGCAGAGGGGGAGAGAGAGACAGGGCTGCGGGGAGCCCAGCACCGAGGGGCGCAGAGGGAGAGAGAGACAGGGCTGTGGAGAGCCCAGTAACGACTTGAGGCCAAGTGAAGCTAAGGCCTTGGAGGGACACTGTGAATGCCATCTGCGAGGCTTGGGGCGTGGTAAAGGGGCAGTTTGGAGCCACGCATCTAGCTCATAAGGCTAAGGGTGTCCCAAGACATCCATTTTTGAGCAGGACCCAAAAGGGATCTGAGAACCCACATGGTCAAGGGGGGTCCAGCAGGACCATGCCCAATGTAAACTTGAGGGCAGCCTCCCTATTCATAATTATTACCAACAAGATGTGGCGGGTGAGAAAGAGGGTGCTCATTGGGCCGAATTGGCACGGTCAAGGGGCTCTAGGAGTATCACAGCCACCTCTGGGGACCCCAGTCTGTGACAAGCGGGATGGCATGTAACAACCAAGGGAGTATGGTCAATGGACTGGGGGTTCTTTGGTATTGTAGCAGGCTATTGCAGAGTGTTTATGTGGCTCATTCAAAGATGCGATCTATTTCTCTTCTGGAATATCCTTGCTGAGTAAACACATTTTTCAGAATGGTGATGTGGGCATCACACACCACCCCACCTGTTCTGAGGAGAATGTATCTGAGGGTCTGACTGTTGCTTACAGTTTTCTTGGTGCGTCTTGGGTGGTTGCTGGTTTTGTGGACTTAAATCTGGTGGTCCATAAGTGTTTGGTATACAGTATTTTGTTGGCTATCCTGGATGTGGATTGTAGTATCCAGAAAGTTGAAGTTGGTGTAAGAGTATTCTAGAGAGAATTTGATTGAGGGGTGGTAGTTCTCAACTTGGTGATGGAAGTGAATAAATGTATTCCAGGTGTTCAGTCCAGATGATGAACATATTATCTATGCAGTACAGGTAAAGTGAAGTTTGACACACTTTTCTAAAAATTCCTCTTTCAGATGGATTTTGAGGAGGTTGGGATACTGTAGGGGGAAGGGAGGGACTCTTTGACCCAATGCCTATGTTTTGGAGGAATTGGTGGTTATTGAAAGTAATGTTTTTGTGGATGAGGATGACCTGGATGGTTTGTGCTATGTGTTTGTGCTTTTAAATCTGACTGTGGTGCATGCTCTTGTAGGTATTCCAGACAGGCAGCTGTGCTTTCATGGGGTGGGATGCTGGTGACATCCAGAGTTGCTAGTATGGCTTTCTTGGGGCATTTCAGATCTTGTTAAGAAAATCTGTTGTCCTGTAGAAAACTTGCTCCTTGAGTGACAAGTGGTTTAAGGACAGTTTTTTTTTATGAACCCTGATAGGTATTTAGTTAGGATACCACAGTTTGATATAATGGGTCTGCCAAGGTTACCTTTTTGTGTCCCTTTGAGAGCACATGAATATTTCCTAGAGTGGAAAAGTGAGGAATAAGTGAGCACAGCTTTATTTGCAACTATTGTATAACAGGATTTGATTATATTTTGCATCTGTTCCATAGGGACAAAGTATTTCTTTGGGTTTATATCTCTTAGTTTGTAAGTGTGTCCTGCTTAAATTGGTCTCTTGTGGAATAGATTAGGCAAAGAAAATGGCTTCTCAGTTTTTACAAGCTTCTCCTGCAGAGTTGTATTGCATATTTGTAGTTGCGTGTGTTGGCCAGAGGTTGCAGGTAGCAAGTCTTCTGGGGTGGTGTTATGTCTGTTATACAAGTTTAGGAAGTAGATATCAATGTGTAGCCTGGCTTCTTGTTTCTTCATGTTGTGCAGGTTTGATGACACACGTGGCTGATTGTGATATCTTCCAGGTTGAGTGTTATTGTAGCAGTGCTGGTCCAGGAAATGTATGAGAAGTAAGGATTTTGTATGATATCTTTTATTGGACCAATGGTATAGGTGGGAAGGCTTTTAGACAAGCTTTCAAGCACCAAGTGCCCTTTCTCAGGTCTCAGAAATAACTTACTGTATTTACTAGAATATAATATTATAAGGTTTATTCCTTAATCAACATGGGAGGAAAAAAGCTTGTCTTGTATTTACGTACAAGGAAACCTCATTAAAATGCTGCCAGAAGCAGCACATGCTCAACAATGGAAACCAACTATGGAATTTGATTAAATGCAGCCAACACTGAGCATGACTGTAAAACACATGGCCTGTATTGGCTAAATATATATACAAGGTTACATATATCTACACTTTAAAGTCACACACCAAAAAGAAAACCATAAACCCATTACAATATATGCACCCACGGACCTGTGCACCTAAGCAAAAGCGTGCTGGCCTCCAGAACCCGTTACAATATACACACCCATGGAACTGCGCACCTGCGCAAAAACCCATTGGTGTCCTACACCCAAAACCACAGCACCTTCATCCCTACTGTTGCGGCGTGCCTCACCACCCCGCTCCTAGAGAGGAGAAAACTGCTGGGGGAAAGCCCTAGCCAGGATAATGAGTACAGCTGTGGGTTGCCAGGGCAACTAATAAGAGTCAGCTGCCTGTAGGAGGCAGGGCCTGGCTCCTATAAAGCCTAGAGTCAAGGCCAGGCTAGCAGTTTCCTGCCAGCAGTCAGAGGGGCAGGAGCTCCTGCAGTTAAGATGGGAGAAAAAGCCTAACAGCAAGTATAGCTAGTGAGAGCTCCAGAGGCTGGAGCAATGATATTGGGTTACAGCCAGGAGGCTTGTGTTGTTATGGCCTTATGTTTGAGTTATAGCCAGGAGGCTCGAGTTTATGTTCAGGCTTTGTATTACACCGGTGGTTTGGGTGAGGCTATAGGGGTTGGAGGAGGCCTCATAGGGACCCCAGAGGTGTGGGGGGCCCTAGTGCCAAGAGGGTGCATTATCCTCAAAGGGACCCACAGTGGTGTGGGGGCCCTAGCGCCAGTGAGGGGCGCAACTTGCGGGGGTGTAGACCCCAGCCCAGAGAGGGGCATTTAAAGAGCCCAGTGTGGGCACAGCAAGTCCCAAGAGAGGGGCGATTTTATTAGGAAGCCCAGGCTGGGCATAGAGAGCCCCAAACAGGGGGCGGTATTATTAAGGAGCCCAGTGGGGCCTGGAAGGTCCCAGAGAAGGGGGACCATTGCGAGGCCCAAGAAGGGCAATGTTTGAGAGCCCGGTAATAGGCTAGCACTACAGCAAAACCCAGGACAGGGGCAGGGTGCTGCGGTGGACCCAGACCAAAGGGGTTAGCAGCACAGCGCCCCAGAGAAGGGTGGTGCTGCGGTGGTCTCCAGGAAGAGGGGATAGCAGCACAGTGCGCCTGGCCAACGAGAGGGTAGTTAAAAGACCAGTGACTCGAGAGGACGTCCCAAAGTGGACTAGATTATTTTAGAGAAGGCCCAGAGTGGGCCTCAAGAGTCCCAAAGAGAGGGGCAGTGTTACTAAGAGTTCCAGTGAGGGGCACTGTATTAGAGAGAGCCCAGAGTGGGCACAGTGAGAGCCCAGGAAGGGGTGCTAGCATAGAGACCTACGGGGAAGGCCCTAGAGCGGGCTAGATTACAGAGGAGGACCCGAGAAAGCAGATGTGTATTTTGACCGGACAACATCTATCCCATCTGCGAGGCTTGGGGCATGGTATTAGGGGTTGGTAGGAGCCACGCGTAGCCCATAAGGCTAGGGTGCCTGGGGAGCACCCATCATACCGGGAGACCCCCAGGGGGTCCGGGAACACACGGGGACAGAGGTCCCAGCTATCCGTGCCCAGGGAGTCGTAAGGCAGCCTCCCAACATATATTAAACAGCAAAGACATGGCGGACGAGAATCGAGGGTGCCCTTGGGCTGAATTGGCGCGGAGAGAGGGCCTTAAGGAGATCATGGCCCTCCTATAGGACCCTGCCGTGACGCCTACCCTGGTTACAGGGTTGAAAGTCTCAGATCTGGTCATCTTGGCATCCTCTTCACTGCCACAGTCCAATTCCCCACTCGGGGGGCGGATTGGAAGATCCTGTGCCAAGTGTCTCTAGCAGGTGGCTTTGGCTGTGTCTCTGCCGTCCTCTGCTACTGATTTCTGGTAGTAGGACTAGAGTTCACTCAGAACCATTTTAACACAGTCCACCACCTCTAAGTCCGTGTGCCTGTACATAAGAAGGTTCTTGGCTTTCCACAGGGTGCTCCTCATGCAAACTTTTTTTTTTTTAATTTTTTTTTTTTTTAAGGAAAACTTTTTGTGTTCCTAGTCAAATTGGCCAAATCAATTCCAAATCTGTAAGTCATTCAAGAACCATATGTGGCCCTACAACTGACCAGCATCCTTCACCCCTGCCTGAGGCTAAAGATGTTTCCAAATCTTTTGGCAGGTGTCCTACATGCAGGCCCAAACCCAGAGGTTTGGGGTTCGGATGTCCCCGAGTTTCACTTGACCTCAGCCATATGGCCATAGGAGCAAGCTAGGGAGGAGTCTCCCATTTCCATAAAACGGCAGTAAAGCCAAGATCTTCCCACTGGAAGAGAAAGTGGGAGGTCAACTATACATTACCTCTGCCCAGGTACTACCCCTTCCCAAAAAAGTGGTAGGGGTGTACCGATACATGGTCTCCTATTGGATCTGCACCAATATAAGGAAAATTGACATTATTGGCAATCTGCTTTTTTTGACTGATGTGGCCGATTAATGTTACCGATAAATGCTCCTGTGCATGCACACAGCTGCAGCACTGCATGCAAGTGGCCAGGAGCACAGCCCGGCAGCATCTGGTTGGTAAGTATGTTGTGGGGGAAGGGGAAAGGTGTGGGAGGGATGTGGGAGGTTCCAGATTGAGGTCCCAGCAGTAAGGGAGGGAGTGGGGCTGGGGCTGGCATGCACCCTGGGAGGGCATAGGGGACATGTGACCCCAGATATATGCATGGGGTGAGGGCATGCTGTGGGCTGGGGCTTTGCCAGGCTCTTCCTGGCAGGGGCCTGGGCTGGGCTGTGCTCAGGGCAGTGGCACTGGGAGTGGGGATTGGGGGTGTTACAGCAAATTTTGGGATGGCTGCAGCAACCCCGCCGTGGCCCCTCTCCCAGTGC
>NW_005842136.1:386542-387428 GCF_000455745.1 Alligator sinensis | reverse complement strand
GTGGGCGGGGGGCCCGGAGGCGGGTGGGGGCCCGGTGATGACTGGCCTGAGAGAACCCCACTTTGTCACAGCCACTCATGGCTCCATCCCACACCCTGCCCTGCCCCGCCCTGCCCCAGCTGGACAGTGCATGCCCCTGCCCCACTCTCTCCCTCAGCATGGGGGCCTCGATCTGCGCCCCCACAACCCTTCCCTCCCCCCTTGCCTCTTCCCCCACAGAAGACTTCCAGCCAGAAGCAGCTGGGTCACATATGAGTAATCAGATCAATATAGGCATATATAGCTCCTTAAAAATTAGCCATCGGTATTGGCCCAAAAAATCAGTGCATCCCTGAAAAGTGGTTATCCCTAGCAACTAGGAAAACCACCTTAGTGGTCATGGTTTTTCCCCTGCCAGGTAAGCAGGCAACCTCACTGGCTACAATACTGCCACTTTTATTACAAAAAAACAAAACACAACAGAACAAAAAAAATGTATGTCTCTCTATATATAGGGTTATATATTTCGTAGACATTAGGGCTGGAAGGGACCTCGGAAGATCATCGAGTCCAGCCCCATGCCCAAAGGGCAGGAAGTCAGCCGGGTTCATAGGATCCCAGCAAGATGAGCTTCCAGTTTGCTCTTGAAGGTGTTCAATGTGGGCACTTGAACCACCTCCGGTGGCAGGCTGTTCCAGACCTTGGGGGCTCGGACGGTAAAGAAATTCTTCCTTATGTCCAGCCTGAAACGGTCTTGTAGTAGTTTATGACCATTCGACTTAGTCATCATCCCTTGGGGCGCTCTGGTGAACAAACGTTCCCCCAGATACTGGTGGTCACCCCTGATAAACTTGTAGGTGGCCATCAGATCACCCCTGAGCCTGCGCTTTTCCAGGCTAAAGAGCCC
>NW_005842136.1:384083-386142 GCF_000455745.1 Alligator sinensis | reverse complement strand
GAACTTGGCCAGTCTGCTTCTGACTCCAGTGTCCACATCATTAATGAAGATGTTGAACAGTATGGGTCCAAGGACAGAGCCTTGGGGGACCCCACTGGTCACAGGACACCACGATGAGTGACTTCCATCGATTACTACCCTCTGGGTCCGACCCCGGAGCCAGTTTTCCAGCCAGTGGATCGTGGAGGGCCCAAGGCGACAATTGGCCAGTTTCTCCAAGAGGCGATCATGGGACACCAGGTCGAAGGCTTTTTTGAAGTCAAGATATATGATATCAATCTCTTCTCCCTTGTCCAGGTGATAGGTCACCTGGTCGTAGAAGGAAATGAGATTGGTCAAGCAAGACCTACCCGCAACAAACCCGTGCTGGCTATCCCTTAAGATGTTGGCGTCGGCCAGTCCATATATCTATACTCTCTACCTATTACACCACAACAGGATAAAACCTTTCCCATTACAAAAACTGCACCCATACAAAGGCCCAAACCCGTTACAATATCCGCAATGTGCACAACCCACACACAACGGTTAAGTCCATGCTGGTCCCTCAGATCAGCCCATCCTTTCTTTCCACCCTTGCCCCGCTTGCAGGGTCACATACTCAGTTCAAGTGCCCTCTCCATCGTTGTTGCTCCAGCTCCTGCTGGAGTACCCACTGTTGCTGTCGCCGTCACTGTCCTCTGTTCCACTTGTCCCTTTCGCTGCCTTTGCCCCCCTCTTCACTTGGGGGGGGGGGGGGGGGGGTTGGATGATCCTGTGCCACATGTCTTTTTGCCAGGTGACTTTGGCCGTGTCTTCTCCATCCTCTGCTACTGATTTCTGGTACTAGGTCTGGAGTTCTCTCAGTGCTATTTTTACACAGCCTGCTACCTCTACGTCCATTTGTCTGTACAGCAGGAGGTTCCTGGCCTTCCACAGGGTGCTCCTGACACAGGATGCAAACTGGTCGAAATGGGGCGACAGGCTCCCTTGATGTTTGGTGAGGTGCCCGTACAGTGCCGCTTTGCTGGTTAGCCAGCTGACACCAGTCACCGCTTCACAGAGCTGTTTCACCCTTTTCCATACCTTCTTGGTGCAGGTGCAGAGCCGGAGGAAGTTGTCAATTGTCTCTGTGGCCCCATAGCAGTTGGGCCATGGGCAGCTGGGCCTCCCCAACTGCCCCTCTCTATGTCTCTGGGCCCTCATTGGTAGAGCTTGGTGGGCTATGAGCCAGTTCAGGTCCTTGTGATCTTTGTGCAGCTCCTTGTGGTGGATGCGCTCCCAAATGGCCTGGCATGCGGGAGCAGGTCCACGGGCGATGTGGTGTCCCTTAGTCTCACCATCTCCTGGATCTTCCTGTGGTTTCTCATGCTTGCCAGACCCGTGTTCTGCAGGCTGCACACACTGTGGCACTGGTTCAGGGTCTTGTAGAACCACAGTGCACCCATGATCCACGGTCTATGGTTAGACAGGGTGAATACCCCCCAGTGCCTTAGGAAGTACCTCACGAGGCAAGTGGTTTTGGCTTCTGTGTCCGTTGCCAGCTTGGAGATCATGCTCACATACTTGGCCCAAAGGAACAGAAGGTTGTCTGGCATACCCCTGCCCCCAGCCCTCTTGTCCTTGTACAGGGTCTTCCGGGCAACCTTTTCCCATCTGGAGCCACAGAAGAAAATACACATGGCCCTCAAGACTGCACAAAGCACAGATTAATATAATATATCTAGATATAATATATGGCAATGTCAATTATGCTTAGTCCCCCTCAGTGATGACTCTTTTCAAAGTCATGATGAGCCACTCTACTGAATACATTTCTATTTCCTCTTCATTCCCATAACTGAGCTGTACCTTTCTTTTCCATATAAATGCCTTAAATGTCTGGCAAACATCACCAAATAGGGCTCCAAACAGCTTACCGAGAATCCCCCTATTCATAGACTCATAGATTCATAGATGTTAGGGTCAGAAGGGACCTCAACAGATCATCGAGTCCAACCCCCTGCATAGGCAGGAAAGAGTGCTGGGTCTAGATGACCCCAGCTAGATGCCTATCTAACCTCCTCCTGAAGACCCCCAG
>NW_005842136.1:378589-380183 GCF_000455745.1 Alligator sinensis | reverse complement strand
CCTTGGGGGGGGGGGGAGGGGGGGTTGGATGATCCTGTGCCACATGTCTTTTTGCCAGGTGACTTTGGCCGTGTCTTCTCCATCCTCTGCTACTGATTTCTGGTACTAGGTCTGGAGTTCTCTCAGTGCTATTTTTACACAGCCTGCTACCTCTACGTCCATTTGTCTGTACAGCAGGAGGTTCCTGGCCTTCCACAGGGTGCTCCTGACACAGGATGCAAACTGGTCGAAATGGGGCGACAGGCTCCCTTGATGTTTGGTGAGGTGCCCGTACAGTGCCGCTTTGCTGGTTAGCCAGCTGACACCAGTCACCGCTTCACAGAGCTGTTTCACCCTTTTCCATACCTTCTTGGTGCAGGTGCAGAGCCGGAGGAAGTTGTCAATTGTCTCTGTGGCCCCATAGCAGTTGGGCCATGGGCAGCTGGGCCTCCCCAACTGCCCCTCTCTATGTCTCTGGGCCCTCATTGGTAGAGCTTGGTGGGCTATGAGCCAGTTCAGGTCCTTGTGATCTTTGTGCAGCTCCTTGTGGTGGATGCGCTCCCAAATGGCCTGGCATGCGGGAGCAGGTCCACGGGCGATGTGGTGTCCCTTAGTCTCACCATCTCCTGGATCTTCCTGTGGTTTCTCATGCTTGCCAGACCCGTGTTCTGCAGGCTGCACACACTGTGGCACTGGTTCAGGGTCTTGTAGAACCACAGTGCACCCATGATCCACGGTCTATGGTTAGACAGGGTGAATACCCCCCAGTGCCTTAGGAAGTACCTCACGAGGCAAGTGGTTTTGGCTTCTGTGTCCGTTGCCAGCTTGGAGATCATGCTCACATACTTGGCCCAAAGGAACAGAAGGTTGTCTGGCATACCCCTGCCCCCAGCCCTCTTGTCCTTGTACAGGGTCTTCCGGGCAACCTTTTCCCATCTGGAGCCACAGAAGAAAATACACATGGCCCTCAAGACTGCACAAAGCACAGATTAATATAATATATCTAGATATAATATATGGCAATGTCAATTATGCTTAGTCCCCCTCAGTGATGACTCTTTTCAAAGTCATGATGAGCCACTCTACTGAATACATTTCTATTTCCTCTTCATTCCCATAACTGAGCTGTACCTTTCTTTTCCATATAAATGCCTTAAATGTCTGGCAAACATCACCAAATAGGGCTCCAAACAGCTTACCGAGAATCCCCCTATTCATAGACTCATAGACATAGATTCATAGATGTTAGGGTCGGAAGGGACCTCAATAGATCATCGAGTCCAACCCCCTGCATAGGCAGGAAAGAGTGCTGGGTCTAGATGACCCCAGCTAGATGGTTATCTAACCTCCTCTTGAAGACCCCCAGGGTAGGGGAGAGCACCACCTCCCTTGGGAGCCCGTTCCAGACCTTGGCCACTCGAACTGTGAAGAAGTTCTTCCTAATGTCCAATCTAAATCTGCTCTCTGCTAGCTTGTGGCCATTATTTCTTGTAACCCCCGGGGGCGCCTTGGTGAATAAATACTGACCAATTCCCATTTGTGCCCCCGTGATGAACTTATAGACAGCCACAAGGTCGCCTCTCAACCTTCTCTTGCGGAGGCTGAAAAGGTCCAG
>NW_005842136.1:371689-378514 GCF_000455745.1 Alligator sinensis | reverse complement strand
TATCCACATCCCTCTTGAATTGCGGCACCCAGAATTGCACGCAGTACTCCAACTGCGGTCTGACCAGCGCCCGATAGAGGGGAAATATCACCTCCTTGGACCTATTCGTCATGCATCTGCTGATGCACGATAAAGTGCCATTGGCTTTTCTGATGGCTTCGTCACACTGCCGACTCGTGTTCATCTTGGAGTCCATTAGGACTCCAAGGTCCCTTTCCACTTCCATGCCACCCAGTAGGTCATTCCCTAGGCTGTAGGTGTGCTGGACATTTTTCCTCCCTAGGTGCAGCACTTTGCATTTCTCCTTGTTGAATTGCATTCTGTTGTTTTCTGCCCACTTGTCCAACCTGTCAAGGTCTGCTTGCAGCTGTTCCCTGCCCTCCGGCGTGTCCACATCTCCCCATAGCTTTGTGTCATCTGCAAACTTGGACAGAGTACATTTCACTCCCTCGTCCAAGTCGCTGATGAAGACATTAAAGACCTTGTATAGGAGAGATCGAGTGGACAAAAGCCACCCCTACTCCTGTGTCCAGGCGTTTTGTAACCTGGTCATAAAAAGAGACTAGATTAGTCAGGCATGGTCTGCCTGCTACGAACCCGTGCTGGTTTCCCCTCAGCATAATTTTTCCTGCTGGGCTCTCGCAAATGTGAGCCTTGATAATTTTTTCGAAGACTTTGCCAAGGATGGAGGTGAGACTGACTGGCCTATAGTTGCCCGGGTCCTCCTTCCTCCCCTTCTTGAAAATGGGGACCACATTGGCCCTTTTCCAGTCCTCCGGGACTTGGCCCGTGCGCCACGAGCATTTGAATATTCCCGCCAGTGGCTCTGCAATGATGTCGGCCAGTGCCTTCAGCACCCTCGGATGGAGCTCATCCGGGCCTGCCGACTTAAAGGCATCCAGTTCTTCCAGGTGACTCTGCACCATCTCAGGGTCTATGCACGGTAGTCTGGCGCCTTGCTGCTGCCTCTCTACAACCCCAGTGAGAGACTTGTCGCGCCCCTTGCTTAGGAACGCTGAGGCAAAGAACTCGTTGAGGAGTTCAGCCTTGTCCCCCCTGTCCGTCACCAATTGTTTCTGCCCATTTAGCAGGGGTCCTATTGCTCCCTGGGCCTTCCTTTTACTCCCTATATATCTAAAAAACAATTTCTTGTTGTCCTTTACTTGGGATGCCATCCTCAGCTCCATGGTAGCTTTGGCCCGTCTAACTGCCTCCCTACAAGCACGAGCAGAGGAGGTATATTCGTCTTTATAGGTATTGCCGTCTTTATAGGTATTGCCCCCTATCTCAGCCTGTTGCATATGATTAATGTAACTCTGCCCTCCACAAGATGAAGCTGGACTAGGTTGCCCTGCACCTCACCTGCATATAAATTTTTGGAGGATCCCAGGACTTATGACAAGAACCCCTAGTTCCAGTCATGAGTGGGGGCTAGCACATGGATCCTTTGTAGGGGGGGGAGGGGCGTATCTGGAGTACCCACACATACTGAGCAGTGCTAAACTATGGAGTTACCATGGTTTGAAATGCTGTTGTCTCTACTGGGGCCTAACTCAATGAACTATGTAGCAAATCATGAGCTGTTTGGCTTTGGATTAATATGCATAGTGGATGTGTCTACATGTGCCTATTAATGTGCAGCCATAAGCTCTGGAGCTTACTTCAGAGTTTACTGCTACAGAGCTTACTTCAGAGCTTACTGCTTTAGAGCTTACTGCTGCTGGGTGTGTGTCTGCATGTGTACCTGGACTGCTGCACATTTAGCCAGGTTAGAGCAGCCCTGGCTGGCATGGGACCTAAGGGGGTCAGCCTGCTAGCCTGGAGTTGCTCTGACCAGACTCAATATGCTGCAGAGGGATTGGCTGGGGCACAAGGGTGCTTCATTGCGGGGCTAACCAGCAGGCAGCCCCTGTACTGAAGCACCCTTATGCTCCAGCCAGCTGGGTCAATGTCTACAAGTGCACTACTGAGCATGGAAAAACTGCAGCAGGGTAGTACTTGTATTTATAAGTACTATCCTGCTGTGGAGTTTAAGTTTTGTGTGCCTTAATAAGGGCGCAAGTGTAACTAACTGCACAGTAAATGTCTCAGCATCTAGTCAACTGCACAGTAAATGTCTCTTATAGATGCATCCAGTTTGTACTATACACAAGTAGGTACAGAAGTGCTGCTTAAAAGTGTATTTATGGAGTGCCTGTGCTAAAACTTGCAACTATTTCAAAAGGGGTAAACTGCATCAATTCTAGATGAACTAAATCTATGGGGACCTGCAGTGATTTCCCTATATGCACGTTACTACAGGAATGTTTATTTTGAGGACTGTGGGTGCATCTACATGTGCAATTAATTCAAAGCAACAAACACTGGAGTTTTTGAGCTGGAATCAACTACTCCTGGGCACAGAATCTACACATGGATCTGGGATGGCAGCACTTTGAGCTGGAGTGGAGAAATTTACACCACAGCTGCTCAGCCCTGGGCTCCGGGTAGTGGTATCAGGCAGCAGAGGGACTGGTTGGGGCACAAGGGTGCTGAAAGTGCAGAGCCATGTGGCTAGGTGGCAAGAGTCTGGCCCCGATATCACTGGGCTGACTGGGCACAATTTGTGCCCAGGGTGGTCAGTGTCTACATGTGCATTTCATCACAGTAAATTACCCCAGCATAAGATAGTACT
Organism: Alligator sinensis; assembly: GCF_000455745.1. NCBI lineage: Eukaryota > Metazoa > Chordata > Crocodylia > Alligatoridae > Alligator > Alligator sinensis. Next base: position 375,840 of record NW_005842136.1, on the reverse strand, counting down.
TCCCTGACAGTACTATCTTCCTGAGGCATTAATTAGTTTACTGCACTTTTGACTCAAGGTGCACTCCTTTCACCTTAAATGCTTTGTTTTAATTAATTCTAAAGGTCACAATTAATTGCCACTTCATACTGTTTCCTGATGGAAGATGAACAGGATTCCTTCACGAAACTTCTTCATTACCAATCCAGGAGAAAAGGTTAACCATTTCTGTACAGCATTTTTACTAATGCAATGTAAAACTTTTTCACTAAACTTTAAGGTCTGATTTCTCTTCTAATTCAAAGGATTGGCTATGACTTCAAATCATAATAAATTAAACCTGTGCTCTGTGTCATGTTTCAAATGGGTTCTCTGAGTCTTCTGAATTTAATCAGTTGATCCAAAGTGTTTGCCATTTTCCCTGCTTCATACTCTTTATTGTATACTAAAAACAGTAAGGAGAATCATAAATACTGACATTAAATAGCAACAAATTCATGTAGATTAAATAAATGCAATGATTTGAGGAACTTTCAACATTCTACTCATAAAGTTCTGAATCTTAAAGACAGCCACTGAAATCTCAACCTCATATGTGCTGCTGAATTTCCATGATGCACTTTCCTTGCTGTTTGCTTGATTGGATGGAGAGTGAAGTTTGTTTCTTCTCTAGATTTTCATCCAAAACAAAATTCCATGTGTATACAAAGAACTGCCTGTTCCCCAGAATGTTTGTCCAAAAGCAATAGCAGCACAATTGGCAAGAGTTTCTGAATATAGACAGCTAGAAGGCAAAAAGTAAGGACCCAGTCTGGAAATACAAAAATTAAATTTGCCTCCAATTCCAATGGCAACAGGTGTCCCAGGAGAAGATTGTGCATCAGGGTCACGTATCCCGGTTGCTGTATGAGTCTCAGGTAAGGAGCTGATTTGTGCTCTCAAAACTTTTATTCCACTATTGTTCTTAAACACAGTTTTAGCCATAGAAAAATTGCAGCGCAATGTTGTCAGCCTCTGCTGCTTGAACTAATTGCAATTAGAGGAAACAAGTTTGTTTTAAGTAGCCAAACTTACAAGTGACATCCTCAAGATGAAGACATGGTTTTAGTAGTTTAGTAATGAAACTGGCATAAAGGGAAAAGAAAGACAAACACTAAAGTCAAATTACAAGGAAAGAGAAACAACATAGGAATGATGTAAAATTATCAATATGCACACCATGTGGATTTCTCTGCAGAAAGAAGTCAGGGAGGCTGGAAAACTCCATAGCAGTCCCCCCACCTTGTTCCTTACTACCTATTCCCTGGATGGAAAGGATTTCAGGAGGATATCTTGTCCAAAAGTTCCTGGAGCTCAGATGAGGGAGGTGGTCTGAACCTTGTGGATATGGGGCCCAACTGTGGGACTCTCACCTTTGTGCTGCTCTTTACACAGCCCCTGTAGAGGTCAGTGGCTGAATGCTATATAGTTTCTCAGGATAAGCTGTGGTTAGGGTCCTGGGATGGAAGGCAACCAGGGGAAACTTGTACCATTCCCAACTATGTGATTTCCACATGGACATAGCCATACCTTGTTCCTCTCCTTCCAAGCTCCATGTAACTCCTTCCTTGTATAGGGGCTTCCATAGAGCTCAAGGGAGGAAAGATTGGAGGAAACATCCTCTCTTTAAAAGCCAAATGCAGGAGATCAGTACGTAGAAGATCCCTTACGTGGACACAGGTATATAGGATACTTTGAGACTCAAACATTAATGCTTTCATATGCAGTTTGCAGCCAGCAGTTTCAAAAGAAGCCTAAAATTAGACCCTAAACCAGGGGTAGGCAAAGTTTTTTGGCTGGAGTACCGAAAAAAACACACTATCTACCTTAGAAGGTGCTGGAGTGCTGACATGCCGGAGCCCAAAGCAGCTGTTTGCAGCCTCCCGGCTGCAGGTGGCCCCAGGAGCCTGGTCTGCCTGCAGCAGGGCTTGCAGCCTCCCAGCCGCCTGCTGGGAGCAGCAAGGGCTCCGTGGCTGGCAGCTGCTGCTTAGAGCCCAGGCTGGCAGTGGTGTGCCAAGCAAAATGGCCTTGCATGCCATGATCGGCATTCATGCCAGGGGTTGCTGACCCCTGCCCTAAACCTACACTTAATCCCAAAATGTGGGATTTCTGAAGTACCTTCTAAAAATAGACATTGCCTTTGTGCTGTCATAACAAGTTTTATGGTGGTACAAAGGAAAAGCAAATAGACGTCTATACCATCTGTTGTATCACAAATGCCCAAATTTGTGGGTGCAACAAAGGTGGTAATAGTTTCTGCTGATTTATTGCATCAGATATCTGTTAGCTTTATGGCCTGCACTCAAGCTCCAGTTGTATTGGGCAGGCACTCCCTGAGTTTGATGGGCCCAAGCCTGTACACCTGAGGAATTTCCCTTCTTACAGAGACACATCCGAGAGATGCTCTGGGGTGTGTTTCTGTAAGCAAAGTCAAGGAGAAAGCTGAGCATGTTTCTGATAGCAGGGAACACCAGTTGTCCCACAGGATCAACAGGCAAGACAAAGGGCAACATGTATTTCATCCAATGAAGTGGATCAGCTATGCCAAGATGTATCCCACCACACCTGACCTGCTTCATTTGGTGACATCTCTTTATACCCATAAAACCAATAAAAGTCCTACCTTAATAGGATTTGTGCTAAATCTGCTATGGGCTTTCAAAAAAACCATGCTTTGGTACCTAATCATGGATTTAAGTATCACAATTTGGGATCTTAAGAGTATTCCAAACAGCAAAGCATGCTCTATAGGGTGATCATACGTCCTGGTTTGGCTGGAAGAATTCTAGATTTTGTAGGCTGTCCCAGCCAGTTGGTGAAAATTGAAACAGAAGTCTGAGAATTGGCCACCAAACATAATCCCTTCTTTTTCTATTGACTACTGCGCATGATTCTGCACCAGCAGAGCCAGCCTGAAGGCAAATGGCACCCTGGGTGAATTTGTATTTTGGTGCCCACCCCCCACCATACCCCCCAATAAGTAGTGTTGCTGTAGGAGGAGACAGGTAGTCAGGGGTGCAGTCTGGCAGGGCAGTGGAGCAGCATGGTGTGCCAGGCAGGTGGGAGGGCAGGAACCACTGCTGCTGTGCACAAGCAGATTGTCCCCCTGCCCACACTTGTCCAGCCCAGCTCCTCCTGAGCAGCAGCTGGAGGCAGGGGGAAGGCTGGGCTGGGCTGGGCACCACCCCAGTCCACTCGCCTTGGTCCCTCAGAGCAGCAGCAGCAGTAGTGCCTTCCTGCCTGCCTGCCTGTTTGGTGCACCATGCCACTCTGCCTTCACTTGAAACTGTCCTGGATTTCCTTAAAAATAATATGGTCATCATATCTATAACTGTACCCAGCAGAGGGGAGCAACAAAAAGGCAATTAATTAAGGATAATATTTTCAAAAGTAGTGATGTGAGTTAGTACCAAAGTCCCACTTTCAAAAGTAACTTATAGGGAGTTCCACTTCTATGCTTGGAAATTTACCAACATAGCTATACCAGAATATTTATTCTTGACTAGTTATTGCAAAATACCTTCCCTTCAACTGCCCTCCTTCTTATATGTGAATAGAATATTGTCAGAGCATGGCCGGTGGGTGATATAGATTAAATTTGTTCTCTCACATGGTGAGCTACACCTGTTAAAAAGAGGCTCCAGTGTTTTGGACTTAATGCTGGCTTGGTTAGATTTGAGCTATAAGGAGTCACACTTTAGTCACTGCACTGACACACACCTCATCTTGATGATAAATTATACATAGATCAAACACCAATTAACCTTTTTCATTCCAGTTCCTAGCAGCGTCAACTTCCCTTTAAGTTACAATCAAGTACGGAAAAAGGCTACCCAGAGAGGTTGTGGAATTTCCATCCCTGGAAATTTTCATGAGCAGGCCAGACAAACACTTGGCTGGGAAGGTTTAGTCACGTGTGATCCTATCTTGAGCATGGGGTTGGACCAGATCCAGGGTCTGTAATATACCACCTTCAGAGCCACTGGGTCTGGGCTGCAGAGCTATCAGTGAGGGGCTTTGGCTGCATTCCAGCAGCACTTCCTCCGCACTGTACATGGGGAACAGGGAAAACCAGCAGCAGGGAAAAGCCAGAGTTGCAGCTGGGTCAGAACACTAGCCCCCCCCCCCCCCCC
>NW_005842136.1:360893-371658 GCF_000455745.1 Alligator sinensis | reverse complement strand
GACCCAAGATGGATTGTTTGGGCCTACAGCTGTGAAAATTGCTGACTGATGAATTAAATAACCTGCTAGGTTACTTTGCTACAATTTGTATCATTAAGATATATGGGGTATTGCATTAAGAAGGGATATTTTTAAAAGCTTGCTGAAATTTCCAGGGCAAATTCTGTAGTCCAAACTTGGTCAGACATCTAATGACAACTATGTAAGTTTTGCAAAAGAATAATTTCAGTACTGGGCTTTTATGAACAGCTGTGTGGTCATAGGGATGCAATAGTATAACTTTTTAAGAAAACACAAGTGTTAGTCCATAAACTATATTTATAAAACTGTGTGTTGACATGTGTGAAGAAACAGGAGTAACAAGTAAAACCCTCACGGCAGGAATGGGGACCGAAAAAGACAAGGAGGGGAGAACCAAAGGAGTGCTGAGATTCAGGAGCAGCTGTTTGGTGAGGATCAAACGCCCCATGGCAAAAAGGGGCGGGGCCGAAATGAGACAGATGCAAGAAGAGGAGGAGGAGAGAGGCTCAGAGAGGAGAAACTGGGAGGAAAAGACCCCGCGAAATCAGACTTAAGAGAGAGTTAGGGTGACGAGCAGAGCCAGTTTGAAAGAGAGCCACCAATGAAGAATCTAAGGAGGTGATTTCCCCAGAGGGGAGAGAAAGGAGTGGAGGGACCCTGATCCTGTTGGGAAGTGACTGGGGTTGGAGGTTTTGTTGTTGTTGTTGTTGTTTATTTAGCGGGGCTATGTAGCGAGCCTATCGAACACAAGGAGAAAAAAAAAAAACAGAAAAGAAGAGGAAATTGAGAGCGGGCGCTGCTGGTCCTCAGGAAGAGAGACCACGCCCAGAGAAATAAGGAGGAATTAAAAAAACTAAACATGTACTAAAAAGAGCTAGAGAAACAGTAACACAATTAAAGTAAGATCTTATCCAAGTTGGATTCCATTTAAGTTGATAGTGATATTTAATTGATGTAAACACGTAACCACTAAGTGATGGATGTAAGTTCTAGAAGGTATCAATAAAGGACACTGTTAAGCCAAACTAAGTAAGACTGTGATTTTAACTTGACGGTCGGTACTAGCGGTACTATACAAGAACCACAAAAAACTAAATTAATAACTAAAGAAGATCCCCTTCCCCACTACAGATTGCCTGATTTTATTGGGGTAGATAACCATAATACCTCCCAACTTATAACATCGGATAATAATCCAGACATGGCAGGCGAGAGTCAGTCAATACCATTATTAGCCCAAAATGTGCAATCAGAAGGAAGAAAGGCAAGAATACTACATCAGGTTAGACGTAACCCCCCCCACAAGTGGTGCATTGGCCGGGAACTTCGACAACAGCCTAAGTCGTAAGGAACACATGGAAATGCAGCCCAGCACAATGGGAAGTCCCGAACCTCTCCAGCAGACACTACATCTGGTGAGCCAGTTGCTACAACAAAAACAACAACAACAGCAAGCAGCTTGACAAATTGCTCTCAAAGAAAAGTGGCTTCAACAAGCATGGACTCAATGGAATCAAGTAGATTTGAAGGTTCCCAACATGACTCCACAGGACAACCTGGAAGCCTTTCTAGAGAGCTTTGAACGAGCAGCATTGGCCGCCAGTTTGGATCAGAGCCGATGGGCTGGCCAATTGGGTTTCTTACTGATAGGAAGAGCCCAGGCCGCCTATCGAGCTATGCCATGAGGTGAAGCAGTCGACTATGACACAGTAAAAAAGGAAATTATGTATCGTTTGGATATCAATCCTGAGAGATATCATCAATCCTTCCGAATGAAGAAGTGGACAGAGTATAAGACACCTTAGGTCTTACTTCAACATCTGGCAGACTTATTAGAGAAGTCGTTGAGACCCCTAGAGGTGTCAAAAGTGGATCTATGTGACCAGATTTTGCTAGAACAGTTTTTAATGGATCTGGATGAAGGTACCCAGCGGTGGGTACATTGCCACCACCCGAAATCGTCAGTAGAGGCTCTGAGATTATCCAAAGATTTTGACAGTGCACAAGGAGACTAACTGAGAATGTGGTATAAAAGGAAGGGTAACCCATGTATCACCCGAGACAGATCATAAAGAGGTCCAGGAGGCAAGACAATCCACAATAGTGTGTTTCTGGTGCGGACGGATAGGACACATGGCAAGAGATGGTACAAACGTGCCTCGCCAGATTCAACTGGAAATACTTCATTGGAGGCTAGGATACAACGTAATATACAGAGAGACAATGGTCAGGTAGAGATGATGGACTGTAGCATGGGAAAACCAGGCGGGGAAAGGCCAAAGGATAAACCAACAATTTGGGCTTGGGTAGGCGGGAAGAAGATACAAGCCATCGTGGACACCGGTTGTGCACAGACCTTAGTTAGGGCAGACCTAGCTCCGAGAGATTGGGCCCTGAGAGCAGATGCGGTGAAGATGATTTGTATGCATGGGCAACCATCGGTATATCCATGGAGGAGATATTGGATGGAAGTATTAGATGTTGTGAGGGAAATGCCTGTCGGGCTAGCCAAAGATCTGCCCTATCCAATGATATCAGGCCGAGATTGGACGGAAGTTTACCAGGTGTTGGATACATGGGGAATACAAGAGGAAAAGCAGATGGGCTTGTTGGGAGAAGAGTCTGAAAATCCATCTAAATCAGATAGATTCAATCTGGCAAGTTTGGCAGGCAATGCCCACTTCAAGGAAGCCCAAGAGGGAGAAGATCTGTTCCAAGCCATCATGCAGTCAGAATTGGCCAAACGAGACAAAAAGGTAATATGCCCTGATTGGTGTTGTGCATTGCCCAGATACGAACTAAGGAAGGGTTTATTATATAGAATTAAAGCGGGCCACCCTGATGGAGTAGAGATACCACAACTTCTGATTCCTCAGGTGTATAGAAACTCATTATTGAAATTGGCCCATATGAACCCCTTGGAAGGACACAAGGGGAAAACTAAAATGGAGGCTAGACTGACTAAGTGGTGTTTCTGGCCCCAACTCTATGAGCAAGTAGAAGACTTCTGTCGAGCTTGCCCTAATTGCCAGTGTGTCAGCCTACAAAAACCACCTTGAGCTCCTCTACTTTCAATGCAGGTATCAGAGTATCATAGTAGCTAGGGTCAGGAGGGACCTGAACAGATCATCTAGCCTGACCCCCTGCCACAGGCAGGAATGAATGCTGGGTTCACAAGACCCCAGACAGGTGATCACCCAACCTCCTCTTGGAGTTGTCCAAGGTAGGGGCGAGGACCACTTCCCTGGGAAGTTGGTTCCAGATTTTGGCCACCCTAACTGTAAAATATTGCCTTCTGATCTCTAACCTAAACCTATTCTCCATCAGCTTATTACCATTGTTCCTTGTCACCCCAGGTGGTGCTGGGGAGAAAAGGGCTCTGCCTATTTGCTATTGATCTCCCCTGATGAGTTTGTAGGCAGGCACCACTTCCCCCCTCAGCCTCCTCTTGCTGAGGCTGAACAGGTTCAGGTCCTTCAGTCTCTCCTCGTAGGGCCTGTCCTGCTGCCCTCTCCCCCAGCGGGCAGCCCTCCTCTGAACCCTCTCCAGGCTGGCCACATCCCTTTTGAAGTGTGGCACCCAGAACTGGATGCAGTACTCCAACTGCGGCCTGACCAAAGTCGCATAGAGGGGGAGTATCACTTTTCTGGACTGGCTTGAGATGCACCTTTGGATGCATGACAAGGTATGGCTGGCCTTGCTGGCTGCAGTCTGGCATTGGCAGCTCATGTTCATCTTGGAGTCAATAATGAGGTAGTGGAACACCTGTTTTCCTGAATAGCACTAGCTGTAATAGGGCCACTACCAAAAAGTTCGATGGGTCATCAATTCATATTAGTCATGATAGACTATGCCACGAGGTTCCCTGAAGCAATCCCGCTTTGTACAGTTACAGGACCGAGGGTAGCGGAGGAATTGCTTAAGTGGGTATCGAGAGTGGGTATACCTAACAAAATAATCACAGACCAAGGGACGAACTTCATGTCCCATGTAATGAGAAGCATATGCCAGGTACTCAAGATACAGCACTTGCGCACGGCCGTATATCATCCCCAAACAAACGGGTCGGTAGAAAGGTTTAACGGAACGCTCAAAAATATGTTACGCCAATGCGCTCAAGAAGACTCAAGAAAGTGGGATTTGTTAGTACCACCACTGTTAATTGCAGTAAGGGAAGTCCCTCAGTCTTCCCTTGGGTTTTCTCCATTCGAGCTGATATATGGACACAAGCCACGGAGCCTGTTAGACATAGCACGGGAGGGTTGGGAGAAAGGGGAACCAACAGGGAAACAACCAACAGAATACATCCAAGAGCTGAGGAAAAGGCTACAGAGAGCAGAGGAGGTAGCCCAAGACCATCTCAAACAAGCACAAGAGAGACAAAAGGTCAATTACAATAAGAGGACTCAACAAAGAGAATTACGGGAAGGACAAAAAGTTTTAGTACTCCTGCCTAGTGCAACGAGTAAATTTTTAACTTGTTGGCAAGGACCGTTTGAGATAATCAGGTGGGTTGGCCCAGTCAATTATGAAATCTTACTCCCCGGATACGAAAAAGAGAAAAATTTTTCAAGTCAATTTGTTGAAACCCTGGCATGGACCTGAATGTCTACTGGGGACCCACATAGGAGAACAGTCAGAGTCAGGAAATAAAACGACCACATTACCAAAAGGACAGGAAACTAGTAAAGAGGTATGTTTAGGAGATCAATTGACAATAGAGCAACAAGAACATTTAAGGCTCCTAATAAATGAATTTGGAGACGTGTTTAACGAAATTCCAGGATGTGCTAAAGGGATAGAGCACAAAATTATCACTCCTGAAGGAAGAGTGGTAAGAGAAAAATGGAGAAGAATCCCCTATCATCTGTTTGATGTAATAAAAACAGAGATTGACAAGGTGTTGGCTCTGCGAATTATAACAGTGTCTCATAGTCCTTGGTGTAGTCCATTAGTAGCTGTACCCAAACAAGATGGTTTGCTCCGATTATGTGTAGACTTCAGAAAGCTAAACACAATATCAAAATTTGATGCTTTCCCCATGCCGCAAATAAGTGAATTATTGGAGAGAGTTGGAAGGGCCAAATTCATATCTACCTTGGATCTAACTAAGGGTTATTGGCAGGTTCCTGTCTGAACGTAAGACCAAGCAAAAACCACTTTTGGAACCCCTTGGGAACTGTACAAGTTTAAACGTATGCCATTTGGCCTACACGGAGCTGCGGCAACATTCCAAAGATTAACTGATTGGGTCTCAGCACCACATCAGCAATATGCCACAGCATATATAGACAATATTATAATTTATGCGGATGGATGGGAACAACATTTGAAGGCCCTTTGGGCAGTTCTTCAAGAATTAAGACTGACTGGTCTAACAGCAAATCCACAAAAATGTGCCTTAGGGAAAGCTGAAACCAAATATTTGAGCTTTATGGTAGGCCAAGGATGTATTCGCCCTCTCACAGACAAAATAGAAGCCATTCGGGGCTACTCACCACCCCAAACAAGGAAACAAATGCGAATTTTCCCAGGACTAGCCAGTTATGATTGCCGGTTCATTCCTCATTTCGCGGCAGTAACAGCCTCATTAACTAATTTATTAAAGGGAAGGGGTAATGGACCGATAAGCTGGAATATGGAATGTTTGGAAACTTTTTGGAAAACACAACAAGCTTTATGTAATGACATGGTCCTTCAAACACCTGACTTTACATGTCCGTTCATCTTGCAGACTGATGCTTGTAATCACATCGTGGGAGCCGTGTTAACACAAGAGACAGAGGGTGTGGAGTGCCCAATCGCCTATGCCAGCAAGAAACTGAATCCCCAGAAGCAAAGGTACGCTACAATTGAGACCGAGTGTTTGGCCATCAAATGGGGAGTAAAATATTTCCGGGACTACCTCCTGGGCCGCACCTTCACCCTAATTACTGATCACGCCCCATTAAAGTGGCTACAGACCACACAAACTGACAACGCCTGGATCACCCGGTGGGCTTTCACCCTACAACCTTTTCATTTCCATAGTGAATTTAGGCCTGGCCACACCAATGTAGCGGCAGACTTCCTATCCCGTTGTCATATAAATGACAACCCCTCCCCGACACTCATTACCCACGTAGGTGAGTTCCCTGTCATTCGTGAACACGCCAAGGGGCTGGAAGGCAAGGCGCCTAGCGGCGTCTTAAGGGAGAGGATGTGTGAAGAAACAGGAGTAACAAGTAAAACCCTCAGTTCCTCCTAGTTCATCCTAGAAATGGAGAAGAGGGTTTGAGGGTACCCTTACCAATTTTGGTGCCATTTTTTCAGTTTCAAATACCTGAAGAGTAAAAACCAAAGAGGGATTTTGTTCATTTTATTCCCCTTGGCTAAAAAATCTACACATTCTGATATATCTGTCTGTTTCTGTGTCATGAAGTGAGCTATAAGGAAATACAAAACAAACCATCTTTAGAAGCACCACTGACAATAGCTAAGATTAGGCAATTCAAGGCAACTTCCTTCCTGTTCTTTTTCGGTCAACAGTATTTCAGAAAAAACAGGGACTAGAAGGAAAACTGTTTTGATGGTAGTTTGGAAGCACTGAACAGATTTGAGGTAAACATGGCAAATAAATGTTAAGAATCAGCAGTATTGAATTATATATGTTAACCCTATCTGATTTCTAGTCATAGATAACAAACCAGAATGCAAAGACATTAAAAAGTTCATTTTGTGCTTTACATTGCACCTCAGCTTTGAGAAACCAGATCTGGTTTCAAAGCTGAAAAAAATATATGGAAGAAGCTGTTGCCTTCTGACAAGAAACTTTTCCAGATAATGTGAAGACTAGGAATTTCATTCCAAATCCTGTCATCTTTATAGAAAACAGAGTCAGTTCTTCACCAGTGCCAGGAAACATTTCACAAATCCTACCCAACTCCAAGCCATTACTACACTCTGCCTCAAAATGCTACTTCTTGATGACAACCTATAATTTTTTTCAAACACATAAAAACCGAACTGTTGTATTACCTAATTACCCAGATTTTGAGTGGAGACACCTACAGAGACTGTGGTGAATTTCCAGGGTCTGAGAAATACAAATGATTTCATGTTTAAAATGCCCAATGTCACAATACTTAGAAACCTCACACCTAGCTAAATACAGAAATATAGTAGTCACTGTAAGGAAGTCAACATTTACAACAGTTACCATGCCCTGAGACAGCTTATATTTAAACATGAATACTCTGACATTTTAAAGACTATTGTATACATTGCAAAGGTTTTTTTTAATACACATCACTGAATCTGGTGACAATCAATGTGTGAATGGGGGATAACAGTGATAGCTTGGCAGTTGCATCAGTCTAAGAATATAGCAATGAAAATTACAGGACTCTACTGAAATGGAGTAAAATATGCTCTGACCACCATCCCTAAAAAAACCCAGCTAGGCTCTGCTAGATACACAGCTCCAAATGGTGTTTGTCCAGACCCTGCCCAACACTTTTATTTTTCATTGAACTTAATTTAGCAACAGCAGAAAGCACTAATCCTCTCATTATTACCCCTCCACAAGATAAGAGCTGCACTGCAAATGAATGAACACTTTTCACTGTTGTGACAGAGCGTAAGTCGACTCATGTTCAAATAACGGTGCAAAGCTCATCTGTTGACACAAGCTTTGCCTGAAGGTCTGCAAATGCTGTATCTATATGCTGATAGTTGAATCTTGCAGCTGCATACTTTATTTAGTTGACACTAATCATCTAATTTTTATATTTTATAAATGACCATGTGAATATCAGCCAGAGGGAAATGTAATGTAACAGGTACATTCTTTTCAAATTAGGAGCCTTGTAATTACACATGCAATTGGCTTATTTGTAGAATTTAAACTACCCTTTAAAAAGGTCACTGAGCCAGTGACTTCCAAACCCTATACCTTAACAAAAATCTAGCAAACTGGAAGTGCTGAACCAATGAGCTCCAAGCAGACGGTGGTTGGCGTCACCCCAGAAAGGTGTACACATAAAGCCAGACACTTTACAGAGATCAGTCTTAGAATCAGCCAAGCAAGCCAGTACTGAGCTAGTGAATTCATAATGGCCTTGCACCTACTATCAAACCAGTAATCTATGGTTCTTCTAGGACACACATTAACCAGCCTCTTCAAATAAATCAGCAAGTAGAGTATAGGCATGAGCCAGCAATATCAGAGACCAAGGCCTAGATCATAATATAGCTACAGACTGTACCAATGGAGCACAAACATATATGTCGCAGAGGCCTCAGCGTTGATATCGATTTGGCAAGGTAAAATGATGAGCTACTAACCTTAGGGAGGCATGAGCCTTGACATGAGTCGAAGGTATATCTAAAGAGATGCAAAACTTCACATCAGTTCAAGAGCTATAACTTCTGTGATAGTTACCCAAAATATGTTTGTGGCTTGATATCAGTCCAGGAAGCCAAAAGTGCTGAGCCAGGGATGTCATACAGGCATCTATGGCATGATACCAGCAGGCTAGAGCCACTGAGAGAGCTGATCCTAATCGAGTTTTGTGCCTGGATACCAGCCCAGCACACTACAGTGGTATAGATGGTCAGCTCCCAGAAGCTCACGGTTCGTCCTTAGTCCAGCAAGCTGGAGGTGTTGAGCTAGTCAATTTACAGGAACCCAAAATATTTACATCAGTTCAAGCTATCACTTGGTGAGTGAGCTGATGAAGTCAGACTTGAGCTCTGACATTAGTCCAGCAAACTATATATCAGGTGAGCTAGTGAAATAACAGAGGTCTGACACTTTAGATCCATTTGGAAATGACCTAATTGTATCCTGTCTCTTAAAAACAGTGCAGCAACCAACAGGACTTTTATTCTTGGCAGCCACCCAATTAGAGAAGTAAGCAATCATTCTCACATAGTCCTACGTGCTGACATGAGATAATAAAAGTTAGATGCTGTGCCATGACCTTCACAGTACTGTGGCTTAACTTTAACTTGGTATACTAACATTGCTAAGGTAGCAATCTTACACAAGCTCTTGGTTATTCCTGGAGCAAGTGTTGATGGACTATTATAAAACCTGTCTTCTTTCAGACTCAGCATTTACAGCTTCTATTTCCTCTTCCTATTATTTATGTATTGAAAAACTCTGGGAGACATTTGAAGATGAGTTGACTTGGTAGCTGTGATTATGGTCACTTCAGGTAGTTTGTACTAGTCTAAGGCTGAAAGAGCAACCAGAATGACAGAAAACAAAGAGATGATGGCTAAGGAAGGAGGAAGAGTAGAAAAGGAAAAGGCAATTTACACATCCGTCATCTTTAAACAATCTTCGAAAAGTCATAATCATGCCTTCCCATACTACTACGTCTTTGTGGAGTAACTATCTCAGACTAATGTGAAGGCTAGGGTCTCTATGAAGCCTCTAACTCATCAGATATGGCTTAGACTGATGTCAAGGCTCAAGCCTACTTACGATTCAGCATTTCTATCTTGCAAGCCCAGTAAAATAGAAATGCAACATTTTTTAAATCCTGTCAAACTGGATGCATATGAGGAATACTCACAGAGTCTCAATGAGCCCAAATTCATAGATAGCTCAAAGAGTCCCAAAAATTCCCACGAGATTGTGATAACACCTGAGCAGAATCTATGTACTGGCCTGTCTTACAAGTTCTCAACACACCTCACAGTTTTCCAAGGTCCAGATATATATTTCCTGTGTAGGATTATGAGTTGTCTGCCAAAGGGGCAGGTTGCTAAACTGCCTCCAGCACGTTTGACATCTTGTGGGTTGAGTCTTTACACCTCTAGCAGGGCCCTAACACATCCATTTTCGCTTCACACAGTCAAGGTCTCTACATGCTTCAACACATCCCGCAGATGACCGACACATCCCTCATTTGCTCAGTATTTCCAAGGACCATCTCTCTCAGGATTCTGACTTCTCAGCAGGGCTCCTGAAATAGCAAGGAGAAAACATGCTTCCTAATTGTTCCAGCCATTTTTTCTGGTTCATAGGAGGAATCTTGAGTGGAAGACGTCAATTACCATTTCTTAATTGCTGTCTAGAATACAGGGCATGAGAATACGTGAGGGATGGCTCATTCATTATTAGTGTCTGCCTGAAGTGGCTGGACTAGGGGATATTATATTACTGTACTTACTGGCAGGAAAGGTAACAGCTGACATCCTACACTGATGTCCTGCCACTATCAATGTAGAAAGAGAAGTATCTACATTTAAGAGCGATGAATGAATCTTGTAGGATGTATTAGCAACACAGCTTTCTGTGGATGAGATGATTACCAGTGTGCCTAGGGGTTTCCTATGAGATGTAATGTTATCAAAGCATGTGAGAAAGAGAGTGATGGAATTTCCTACAGCTTGTACCATTATCGGTGCTCATTGAGTGCGAGTGTGTGTTTGTGATGAGGGTGAGGAATTTCCCATGTGATGGTGTAGGAACCATGCTAGAAATACTTCTACTAATAATGTGCATGGTGTGAAAGGACTACAGCAAATGCAAAATCAATTATTTGATAATATTATCTATCCACAATGAACTTACATTGTTCGTCTGTAAATAAAATGTTCTAGTGTAAACATAGCATATAGGCAAAGCAACAAAAAACTAGGCCTAACCATGGTATTGATCATGGAAGGAGTTCTACACTTTGTACACCAGTCTCACCCACGTTTTTCTGACACTGTTTTGCATTTGGCTAGGAGATTAACTTCTCTTTCC